>NC_069503.1:919067813-919152813 GCF_027579735.1 Bombina bombina
CGGGAGATCTATTTCATAGGTTCTCTGTTATCGGTCGTAGAGATTCACCTCCTACCTCCCTTATTCAGATCGACGATATACTCTCATATTTCATTATCTCTACTGATAACTGTTTCAGTACTGGTTTGGCTATCTGCTATATGTGGATGGGTGTCTTTTGGGAAGTATGTTTTCATTACTTAAGACACTCTCAGCTATGGTTTGGCACTTTATGTATTAATATAAAGTTCTAAATCTATGTATTGTACATATATTTGCCATGAGTCAGGTTTATGTATATTACCTTTTGCAGATTTCAGTTTCATATTTGGGAAAAGACAAGAAAAGATTAAAATTGGTTTCAGCTTGTCGGAACCTTCAGTCTTAATCATTCCCTTCAGTGGCTATGTGCATGGAAGTTTTAGGTCTCATGACTGCAGCATCGGACGTGATCCCCTTTGCTCGTTTTCACATGGGACCTCTCCAGCTTTGTATGCTGAACCAGTGGTGCAGGGATTATACAAAGATATCACAATTAATATTCTTAAATCCCAATGTTCGACTATCTCTGACTTGGTGGTTAGATCACCGTTGTGTAGTTCTAGGGGCCTCTTTTGTTCGTCCAGAGATCCCCAGACAGCTCCCCAACAGATGCAAGTCTTTCAGGTTGGGGAGTTGTCTGGGGATCTCTGACAGCACAAGGGGTTTGGAAATCTCAAGAGGCGAGATTACCAATCAATATTTTGGAACTTTGCGCAATTTTCAGGGCTCTTCAGGTTTGGCCTCTGTTGAAGAGAGAACTGTTCATTTGTTTTTAGACAGACAATATCACAACTATGGCATATGTCAATCATCAGGGTGGGACTCACAGTCCCCAAGTTATGAAAGAAGTATCCAGCTATTGTCTAATTTCTGTGGTTCATATCCCAGGTATAGACAATTGGGAAGTGGATTATCTCAGCCGTCAGACTTTACATCCGGGGGAGTGGTCCCTCCATCCGGATGTGTTTTCTCAGATTGTTCAGATGTGGGGTCTTCCAGAAATAGATCTGATGGCTTCTCATCTAAACAAGAAACTTCTCAGGTACCTGTCCAGGTCCAGGGATCCTCAAGCAGAAGCAGTGGATGCGTTGACAGTTCCTTGGTGTTACTAACCTGCTTATATTTTCCCGCCTCTAGTTCTTCTTCCAAGAGTGATCTCCAAAATCATCATGGAACAATCGTTTGTGTTGCAGGTAGCTCCAGCAAGGCCTCACAGGTTTTGGTATGCAGATCTTGTTCGAATGTACAGTTGCCAACCTTGGCCACTTCCATTAAGGCTAGACCTTCTGTCTCAAGGTCTGTTTTTCCATTAGGATCTCAAATCATTAAATTTGAAGGTATGGAAATTGAACGCCTAGTGCTTAGTCATAGAGGTTTCTCTGACCCAGTGATTAATACTATGTTACAGGCTTGTAAATCTGTCTCTAGGAAGATTTATTATCGAGTTTGGAAGACTTATATTTATTCATGATGTTCTTCTCATGAATTCTCTTGGCATTCTTTTAGAATTCCTAGAATTTTACAGTTTCTTCAGGATGGTTTGGATAAGGGTTTGTCTGCAAGTTCCTTGAAGGGACAAATCTCTGCAAGTTCCTTGAAGGGACAAATCTCTGCTCTGTTTTATTTCACAGAAAGATTGCTAAGCTTCCTGATATTCATTGTTTTGTACAGGCTTTGGTCCGTATCAAGCCTGTCATTAAGTCAATCTCTCCTCTGAGTCTTAATTTGGTTTTGAAGGCTTTACAGGCTCCTCCGTTTGAGCCTATGCATTCTTTGGACATTAAGCTACTTTCTTGGAAAGTGTTGTTCCTTTTGGCCATCTCTTCTGCTAGACGAATTTCTGAATTATCTGCTCTTTCTTGTGAATCTCCTTTTCTGATTTTTCATCAGGATAAGGCGGTTTTGCGGACTTCATTTAAATTCTTGCCTAAGGTTGTGAATTCTAACAACATTAATAGAGAAATTGTTGTCCCTTCTTTGCGTCCTAATCCTAAGAATATTTTGGAGAGATCCTTACATTCTTTGGATGTGATAAGGGCTTTGAAATATGATGTTGAAGCTACTAACGATTTCAGGAAGACTTCTAGTTTATTTGTTATCTTTTCTGGTTCTAGGAAAGGTCAGAAGGCTTCTGCCGTTTCCTTGGCATCTTGGTTAAAGCTTTTGATTCATCAAGCTTATTTGGAGTCGGGTCAAGCCCCGCCTCAGTGAGTTACTGCTCATTCTACTAGATCAGTCTCTACTTCGTGGGCTTTTAAGAATGAAGCTTCAGTTGATCAGATTTGCAAAGCAGCAACTTGGTCTTCTTTGCATACATTTACTAAATTCTACCGTTTTGATGTATATGCTTCTTCGAAAGCCGTTTTTGGTAGAAAAGTTCTTCAGGCAGCTGTTTCAGATTGAATCTTCTGCTTATGTTTTAAGTTTTTTTTTTCATTTATGAGAAAAACTTATTTTTTTGGTTGTGGATTTAATTTTTTCAGTGGAAAATGGCTGTTTTTTATTTTATCCCTCCCTTTCTAGTGACTTTTGTGTGGAGTTCCTGATCTTGGGTATTGCTATCCCATACGTCACTAGCTCATGGACTCTTGCCAATTACATGAAAGAAAACATAATTCATGTAAGAACTTACATGATAAATTCATTTCTTTCATATTGGCAAGAGTCCATGAGGCCCACCCTTTTTATGGTGGTTATGATTTTTTAGTATAAAGCACAAGTATTTCCAAATTCCTTTGTTGATGCTTTTTACTCCTTTCTTTATCACCCCACTACTTGGCTATTCATTAAACTGAATTGTGGGTGTGGTGAGGGGTGTATTTATAGGCATTTTGAGGTTTGGGAAACTTTGCGCCTGCTGGTAGGATTGTATATCCCATACGTCACTAGCTCATGGACTCTTGCCAATATGAAAGAAATTAATTTATCAGGCAAGGTCTTACATAAATTATGTTGTTTACACGTTCTTTGCTTTTTTTGCAAGTTATAGGGCAATAAATACAAGTAGCACTTTGCTATTTCCAAGCCATTTTTGTCAAAATTAGCGATAGTTACATTTGAACACTGATATCTGTCAGGAACCCCTGAATATTACTTGACATGTATATATTTTTTTTAGTAGACAACCCAAATTATTGATCTAGACCCATTTTGGTATATTTCACGCCACCATTTCACTACCAAATGCGATTAAATAAATAAAAAATCGTTCACTTTTTCACTAACTTTGGGTTTCTCACTGAAATTATTTACAAACAGCTTGTGCAATTATGGCACAAATTGTTGTAAATGCTTCTCTGGGATCCCCTTTGTTTAGAAATAGCAGACATGTATGGCTTTGGCATTGCTTTTTGGCAATTAGAAGGCCGCTAAATGCTGCTGCGCACCACACTTGTATTATGCCCAGCAGTGACTGGGTTAATTAGGTAGCTTGTAGGGAGCTTGAAGGGTTAATTTTAGCTTTAGTGTAGAGATCAGCCTCCAACCTGACACATCCCACCCCTGATCCCTCCCAATCAGCTCTCTTCCCTCACCCACCCCACAATTGTCTCCGCCATCTTAAGTACTGGCAAAAAGTCTGCCAGTACTAAAATAAAAGGGTTTTTTAGTTTGTTTGTTTTTTATTATTATTTTTTTTTAAATCATATTCTGCTGTGTAGGATCCCCCCTTAGCCTCCCCTAACCCTCCTGATCCCCCCAAGGAGCTCTCTAACCCTCCCCCCACTAACTATTCGCCACCATTCTGGGTACTGGCAGCTGTCTACCAGTACCCACTTTGCAATAAAATAACTTTTTTTTTTTTTTAAAAACTCACTTTTTCTGTAGTGTAGCTGCCCCCCTCAATACCCTACCCCACCCCCTCCCTGATCACTTTTAAAAAAGTATTCCCCTCCCTCTGCCACCCACCACCCTCTCCCAGCACTCTCTCCCACATTTTGATTTTTTGATGCCCCTAGATCGCGGGCGGGCGCGTGCGCACCCGCCCCTCACATCCGAGCGCACCTGGCATTTACTTCAGCTGGCCAGAAGGAAGTTCCCCAGCGATGGGCCGCCCACCCGCCTCCCTGCAATGGCTCCCAACCACCAACGATTGGCACCATCACTGGCTGATGCAGAGAGGGCCACAGAGTGTCTCTCTCTGCATCCGTGTGCCTAAAAAAGTATTGCAGTGATGCCTCAATATTGAGGCATCACGGCAATACCTTGAAAGTATCTGGAATCGATCAGGATCACTTCCAGCCGCTTGAATGTGTGTCGTTAAGGGGTTAATATACTTTTTACCTTTGTGATTACCTTGTATCTAAGCATCTTCTGATCACATGACTTGCATTTAAGCCAATTAATGCTGGTTTTTAGAATCCACAGGTGTGAGCTCAATGTTATCTATATGGCTCACATGAACTAGCACTCCCCTGTTGTGAAAAACAAATACAAAACATGTGATCAAGAGGCTGTCTTTAGTGACTAAGAAACAGACAGAAACTTAGAGGGTTAACAGTTATAAAATATATTAATATAACCATGTTTTTTATGCAAAGCTAGGGAATGGGTAGTAAAGACATTTTCTATCTTTCTAAACAATAAAACATTTAGTGTTGACTATCCCTTTAAGAGAGAATGGAGCAAAAAAGAGTGTAAAGAGAAGATATGGCCTGAGAGAGAAAGGGAGAGGGTAACAAGAGAGATTCAAGAGAGGAGGGAGTCAAGAAAGATAGTTAAGAGCGAGAAGTGAGAGATTATTATAAAAAATATAATCTCCAGGTCTGCTATGACCATCCATGACTGTCAGCACTCTCTATGCTCAACAACATCCTTTTTCTATCCAGTTATCTTCCCCAAAACCTCTAGTTGATTTTTATAACTGTTATGTACTTAGTTTTGTTAATAAATTACTGTATGTAGCATTATTTAATTTGTTATGGTATAAAATAAAAACATATGCAAAGAGGGGGTGAAGTAGTGGGTGTGGTGTGGGTGGGATTAGAAGTGGCGAGCAACATTTTGTCCTGGCTAGTAGCTTAGGACTTAAAATTTTGAGCCGTGTATATACACACACACACACTTTAAATCAAAAGCTATAGTGTAAATTAATCGCTGCTCAAAGCGCTGACTTTTCCCCCCCCCATTGGTACCACACTACCAGAACACAGTTACGATGACCTTCGCCCCATTCTGCTAGATATGAGCCCACAGTAGACATCATGACACATCCACAGCCACTACATCTATTTACCTTGTCTACTGTGTTTTTTTCAAAAATGACCTACGGCATCAGGCAAGGCATGTCAATTTAACCTCTTAAGGACATATGACGGAATTTTTCCGTCATAAAACAATTGAGCAAACTGAAAGCTGTGTCCTTAAAGGGTTAACTGTGTAGGGAAAATAAGCAGCAGCTATCAGGCCACTGTGCAGCAAACTTCCCACACAAATGGTATGGGGCCCTACACCTTCTACCCAAAATGAGAGTTCTGTTACAATGCCCTCTGATGGCATATTACCTGCACCTGTAGCCACAGTGTGACCTCCCTTCTTGATTGTTAGAGATATAAAAGGAGGAAAAAAGATACCACAGACACTATGTGGCACAAAATGAAAATATATGGTCTTGGGCCCAAGCAGCTGGCAAATGTAAGAAACCTTTTACAAGGAACCAAGCACATTTTCTAGACACCACTGCATCCTAGTGCCCTGTTTTAAAGGGACATTATAATTTTGATCGTCTATATGGAAGCACAACATTGATATGTTACAAATATTTTTAGGTTTGCATGTAAAAGGTTGTTTCTTTTTATTGCACTTCAAAAAAACATGAAATGCCTGTCTGTAGACAGCAGGTGTATGAAGAGTCCCACAACGCTATTGGCGGATAAAATGTTTTATTTTTTTTTATCTCAGGTACATACAAAAAAACCTGATTTTTATTATAGGGGTGAAAGCTCAAGAAAAGAGGCCACTACAACCCATATAATTTAGTACTGAGGAAGATATTGGATAATTATAAAAGATGCATCTAGCAAAAAGCATACATTTTATTATGTATACAAATGTTAGATTTCTCCTGTTAAGTGTAGTCAGTCCACGGGTCATCCATTACTTATGGGATTATAACTCCTCCCTAACAGGAAGTGCAAGAGGATCACCCAAGCAGAGCTGCTATATAGCTCCTCCCCTCTACGTCATATCCAGTCATTCTCTTGCACCTAACTAAAGATCGGATGTGTGAGAGGACTGTGGTGTGTTAAACTTAGTTTTTATTTCTTCAATCAAAAGTTTGTTATTTTAAACGGCATCGGAGTGCGTTGTTTGTTCTCAAGCAGCATTAGAAGAAGAATCTGCCTGAGTTTTTCTATGATCTTAGCGGTCGTAACTAAGATCCACTTGCTGTTCTCGGCCATTCTGAGGAGTGAGGTAACTTCAGAACAGGGGATAGCATGCAGGGCCCACCTGCAAGGAGGTATGTGCAGTAAATTATTTTCTAAGGAATGGAATTGACTGAGAAAATACTGCTAATACCGATGTAATGTAAGTGCAGCCTTAAATGCAGTAGTAGCGACTGGTATCAGGCTGATATGTATGTATGTATACTCTGAGGTATTTCTGGGGAATGGAATTTCACTGAGAAAATACTGTCAATATTAAAGTAATATTTTAGCCTGCACTGCAGTGAAAGCGACTAGCAGCAGGCTTATTAATAACACTTCATAATTTTCAATTTTTAAAACGTTTACTGGCATGTTAAACGTTTTTTCTGAGGTACTTGGTGATAAAACTTTATGGGCATGATTTTTACCACATGGCTGTCGTTTTTTTCTGAATAAAAACAGTTTACTGAGCTTCCCCACTGTTGTAATATGAGTGGGAGGGGCCTATTTTAGCGCTTTATTGCGCAGGAAAAATTTAGTCACAGTCTTCCTATTTCTTCCTCCATGATCCAGGACGTCTCTACAGAGCCCAGGGGTCTCCAAAATTAGTTTGAGGGAGGTAATCAGTCACAGCAGACCTGTGACAGTGTGTTTGACTGTGATAAAAACGTTTATTATTTCAACTGTTATCCGTTTTGGGTATTAAGGGGTTAATCATCCTTTTGCTGGTGGGTGCAATCCTCTGCTAACTTTATACATTTTCTGTTAAAATTTGGTTGTTTTAACATATTTGGTTCATTGTTAATTCAACTGTGTCACATTTTTATGTTTCTTAAAGGCGCAGTAGCGTTTTTTATATAGCTTGTAAATTTATTTAAAAGTTTTTTCCAAGCTTGCTAGTGTTATTGCTAGTCTGTTTAAACATGTCTGACACAAATGAATCCGTTTGTTCACTATGTTTAAAGGCCAATGTGGAGCCCAATAGAAATTTGTGCACTCAATGTATAGATGTTACTTTGAATAAAAGTCAAACTTTATATGTTAAAAAAATATCACCAGACAACGAGGGGGAAGTTATGCCGACTAACTCTCCTCACGTGTCAGTACCTTCGCCTCCCGCTCAGGAGGTGCGTGATATTGTGGCGCCAAGTACATCAGGGCGGCCCATACAAATCACTTTGCAAGACATGGCTAATGTTATGACTGAAGTACTATCTAAATTGCCAGAATTAAGAGGTAAACGCGATCACTCTGGGGTAAGAACAGAGTGCGCTGATAATAGTAGAGCCATGTCTGTACTGCGTCACAATTTGCAGAACATGAGGACGGAGAGCTTCATTCTGTGGGTGACGGATTTGATCCAAGTAAACTGGATTCAGAGATTTAGAATTTAAAATTTAAGCTTGAGAACCTCTGTGTATTACTAGGGGAGGTATTAGCGGCTCTGAATGATTGTAACACGGTTGCAATTCCAGAGAAAGTATGTAGGCTGGATAAATATTTTGCGGTACCGGCGTGTACTGACGTTTTTCCTATACCTAAAAGGCTTACAGAAATTGTTAACAAGGAGTGGGATAGACCCGGTGTGCCCTTTTCACCCCCTCCTATATTTAGAAAAATGTTTCCAATAGACGCCACCACACGGGACCTATGGCAGACAGTCCCTAAGGTGGAGGGAGCAGTTTCTACTCTGGCTAAGCGCACCACTATCCCGGTGGAGGATAGCTGTGCTTTTTCAGATCCAATGGATAAAAAGTTAGAAGGTTATCTTAAGAAAATGTTTGTTCAGCAAGGTTTTATATTACAACCCCTTGCATGCATCGCGCCTGTCACTGCTGCGGCGGCATTCTGGTTTGAGTCTCTGGAAGAGACCCTTAGCACAGCTCCATTGGATGAGATTATGAACAAGCTTAAAGCCCTTAAGCTAGCTAATTCATTTATTTCTGATGCCGTAGTACACTTAACCAAACTTACGGCTAAGAACTCCGGATTCGCCATTCAAGCGCGCAGAGCGCTGTGGCTTAAATCCTGGTCAGCTGATGTGACTTCTAAATCTAAATTGCTTAATATTCCTTTCAAAGGGCAGACATTATTCGGGCCCGGCTTGAAAGAAATTATCGCTGACATTACTGGAGGTAAGGACCATGCCCTGCCTCAAGACAGGGCCAAACCAAAGGCTAAACAGTCTAATTTTCGTGCCTTTCGTAACTTCAAGGCAGGAGCAGCATCAACTTCCTCCGCTCCAAGACAGGAAGGAACTGTTGCTCGCTACAGACAGGGCTGGAAACCTAACCAGTCCTGGAACAAGGGCAAGCAGGCCAGAAAACCTGCTGCTGCCCCTAAGACAGCATGAAGTGAGGGCCCCCGATCCGGAAACGGATCTAGTGGGGGGCAGACTTTCTCTCTTCGCCCAGGCTTGGGCAAGAGATGTCCAGGATCCCTGGGCGTTGGAGATCATATCTCAGGGATATCTTCTGGACTTCAAAGCTTCTCCTCCACAAGGGAGATTTCATCTTTCAAGGTTATCAGCAAACCAGATAAAGAAAGAGGCGTTTCTACGCTGTGTACAAGACTTCTTACTAATGGGAGTGATCCACCCAGTTCCGCAGTCGGAACACGGGCAAGGATTCTATTCAAATCTGTTTGTGGTTCCCAAAAAAGAGGGAACCTTCAGACCAATCTTGGACTTAAAGATCCTAAACAAATTCCTAAGAGTTCCATCGTTCAAAATGGAAACTATTCGAACCATCTTACCCATGATCCAAGAGGGTCAGTACATGACCACAGTGGATTTAAAGGATGCCTACCTTCACATACCGATTCACAAGGATCATTACCGGTATCTAAGATTTGCCTTCCTAAACAGGCATTACCAATTTGTAGCTCTTCCCTTCGGGTTAGCTACGGCTCCAAGAATCTTTACAAAGGTTCTGGGCTCTCTTCTGGCGGTACTAAGACCGCGAGGCATAGCGGTAGCTCCGTACCTAGACAACATTCTGATAGAAGCGTCAAGTTTCCAAACTGCCAAGTCTCATACAGAGTTAGTTCTGGCTTTTCTAAGGTCGCATGGGTGGAAGGTGAACGTAGAAAAGAGTTCTCTATTGCCACTCACAAGAGTTCCCTTTCTAGGGACTCCTATAGATTCTGTAGAAATGAAAATTTACCTGACGGAGGACAGGTTATCAAAACTTCTAAATGCTTGCCGTGTCCTTCATTCCATTCAACACCCGTCAGTGGCTCAGTGCATGGAGGTAATCGGCTTAATGGTAGCGGCAATGGACATAGTACCATTTGCGCGCCTGCATCTCAGACCGCTGCAATTGTGCATGCTAAGTCAGTGGAATGGGGATTACTCAGATTTGTCCCCTCTACTAAACCTGGATCAAGAGACCAGAGATTCTCTTCTATGGTGGCTTTCTCGGCCACATCTGTCCAAGGGGATGCCCTTCCGCAGGCCAGATTGGACGATTGTAACAACAGACGCCAGCCTTCTAGGCTGGGGCGCAGTCTGGAATTCCCTGAAGGCTCAGGGATCATGGACTCAGGAGGAGAGACTCCTTCCAATAAACATTCTGGAGTTAAGAGCAATTTTCAATGCTCTTCTGGCTTGGCCTCAGTTAGCAACTCTGAGGTTCATCAGGTTTCAGTCGGACAACATCACGACTGTGGCTTACATCAACCATCAAGGAGGAACAAGGAGTTCCCTAGCGATGATGGAAGTCTCAAAGATAATTCGCTGGGCAGAGTCTCACTCTTGCCACCTGTCAGCGATCCACATCCCAGGCGTGGAGAACTGGGAGGCAGATTTTCTAAGTCGCCAGATCTTTCATCCGGGGGAGTGGGAACTTCATCCGGAGGTGTTTGCCCAACTGCTTCATCATTGGGGCAAACCAGATCTGGATCTCATGGTGTCTCGCCAGAACGCCAAGCTTCCTTGTTACGGATCCAGGTCCAGGGACCCGGGAGCGGTGCTGATAGATGCTCTGACAGCACCTTGGGTCTTCAACATGGCTTATGTGTTTCCACCTTTCCCGATGCTTCCTCGATTGATTGCCAGGATCAAACAGGAGAGAGCATCGGTGATTCTAATAGCGCCTGCGTGGCCACGCAGGACCTGGTATGCAGATCTAGTGGACATGTCGTCCTGTCCACCATGGTCTCTGAAAGGACCCTGAATCAGAAGGTCCTGTCTCAGAGGCAAACATCCAAATCTAATTTCTCTGAGGCTGACTGCATGGAGATTGAACGCTTGATTCTATCAAAGCGTGGATTCTCGGAGTCAGTGATTGATACCTTAATACAGGCTAGGAAACCTGTTACCAGGAAAATTTACCATAAAATATGGCGTAAATACTTATATTGGTGCGAATCCAAGAGTTACTCATGGAGTAAGGTTAGGATTCCTAGGATATTGTCCTTTCTACAAGAAGGTTTAGAAAAGGGTTTATCTGCTAGTTCGTTAAAGGGACAGATTTCAGCTCTGTCTATTCTTTTACACAAACGTCTGGCAGAAGTTCCAGACGTTCAGGCTTTTTGTCAGGCTTTGGCTAGGATTAAGCCTGTGTTTAAGACTGTTGCTCCGCCGTGGAGCTTAAACTTAGTTCTTAACGTTCTGCAAGGTGTTCCGTTTGAACCCCTTCATTCCATCGATATCAAGCTGTTATCTTGGAAAGTTCTGTTTTTAATGGCTATTTCCTCGGCTCGAAGAGTCTCTGAGTTATCGGCCTTACATTGTGATTCTCCTTATCTGATTTTTCATTCAGACAAGGTAGTTCTGCGTACTAAACCTGGGTTCTTACCCAAGGTAGTCACTAACAAGAATATCAATCAAGAGATTGTTGTTCCATCATTGTGCCCTAACCCTTCTTCAAAGAAGGAACGACTTTTGCACAATCTGGACGTCGTCCGTGCCCTGAAATTTTATTTGCAGGCAACTAAAGATTTTCGTCAAACTTCTTCCCTGTTTGTCGTTTATTCTGGACAGAGGAGAGGTCAAAAAGCTTCGGCTACCTCTCTCTCTTTTTGGCTTCGTAGCATAATACGCTTAGCCTATGAGACTGCTGGACAGCAGCCTCCTGAAAGGATTACAGCTCATTCCACTAGAGCTGTGGCTTCCACTTGGGCTTTTAAGAATGAGGCCTCTGTTGAACAGATTTGCAAGGCTGCAACTTGGTCTTCACTTCACACTTTTTCAAAATTTTACAAATTTGACACTTTTGCTTCTTCGGAGGCTGTTTTTGGGAGAAAGGTTCTACAGGCAGTGGTTCCTTCCGTGTAAAGATCCTGCCTGTCCCTCCCGTCATCCGTGTACTTTTAGCTTTGGTATTGGTATCCCATAAGTAATGGATGACCCGTGGACTGACTACACTTAACAGGAGAAAATATAATTTATGCTTACCTGATAAATTCATTTCTCCTGTAGTGTAGTCAGTCCACGGCCCGCCCTGTTTTTACGGCAGGTCTACATTTTAATTAAACTCCAGTTACCACTGCACCCTATAGTTTCTCCTTTCTCGTATGGTTTCGGTCGAATGACTGGATATGACGTAGAGGGGAGGAGCTATATAGCAGCTCTGCTTGGGTGATCCTCTTGCACTTCCTGTTAGGGAGGAGTTATAATCCCATAAGTAATGGATGACCCGTGGACTGACTACACTACAGGAGAAATGAATTTATCAGGTAAGCATAAATTATATTTTTCTATATTCACAGCTGGTGATTTGTATTTAAGAAAACATTTTTTATTTGCATGTTTTTTAATGCTTACCTGATAAATTCCTTTCTTTCAGGGTGGTGAGAGTCCACAAGCCTTAACTTGTGGGATTGAATTCCCACCACTAAGAGGAGGCAAAGGACCCCAATAACAAGAGCTTTTAAAGGGGCAGTAAACTTACAAACTAATGTTATATAATTCTGCACATTAGCTTGCCAGCAGATGTATACATTAAAGTATTGCAGAAATTTTTTATGTAAAAGTTAATTTTACCAGAACGCCGCTCCTTGCTCTACTGAGCGGGTCTGTTTTTTTTTTACACAGCGCATCGCGGCAACACTGTCTAGTCATAGTGTGCCCTGTCGCGCCATTAAAATGAATGTACTCGCTCCCGCTACTAGACCAGAGCGGGAGGGAGCTACATTCATTTTAATGGCGCGACCGGGCACACTGTGACTAGACTGTGTTGCCGAGATGCGCTGTGTAAAAAAACAGACCCGCTCAGTAGAGCAAGGAGCGACGATCTGGTAAAATGAACTTTTACATAAAAATGTTTTGCAATACTTTAATGTATACATCTGCCAGTAAGCTAATGTTATACAATTCTGCACTATGTGCAGAACTATATAACATTAGTTTGTAAGTTTACTGCCCCTCCCTGTACTACTCAGTGTTTACGTATAGCTGAGCAGAGGAAATAAAGAAATGGGTATGAAAGACAAAGCAGGAGAAGATGAAGAGGTGCAAAAGAAACTACCCCCAAAAAATAAAATGTAAGTGGGCAGGGTCTCGTGGACTCTCACCACCCTGAAAGAAAGGAATCAGGTAAGCATACTTTTTTTTTCATAAGGTGGTGAGAGGCCACGAGCCTTAATGTGTAGGATCTAATACCCAAGCTGTGATACATTTAAGGGCGGCCACCAAATAAGTTTTGTGAATGACCGGTTTTAACAAAAAAAAAACAGAGTAACAGCTGTAGCCTTTTTGTAAGTGGGTAGGTTCTTGTGGACTCTCACCACCCTAAAAGAAAGGAATTTATCAGATAAGCATACATTTTGTTTTCTTTCTTAAAGTGGTGAGAGTCCACAAGCCTTAATGTGTAGGATCTAATATCCAAGCTGTGGAGTCCACAACAAGGAAAGGGTGAGACAAATAAAAAAGGCAGTTCCTATTTTCCAGACACTGCAGTCTGAAGGAATTTCCTACTAAAAAAGACTTTAGTTATAAAAACTTCAAAGTTATAAAATCCAGCAAATGCATGTAAGGAAGACCAGGCTGCAGCTTTGCAAATCTTTTTCATTGAAACTTCATCTTTAAAGGCACAAGAAATAGAAACTGATCTAGTGGAATGAACTGATACGTTTAGGGGGAAACTTTCCCACCACCAAATAAGCTTTGTGAATGACCTGTTTTAAACAATCAACTAGAGTAACTGCTGTAGCCTTTTCATCCCTTTCAAGGGCCAGAATAATGGGCAAATAAATCAAATTTAAGGCCCTATCCACATCTAGGTAATGAAGGAGACTCTCCTTGGAATGTAAAGGGTAGAGGGAACCACAATTCATTGATTTATGTTTTCTGAAGAAACAAACTCTCCTAGTGGAAGCAACTGCTAAGAGAACTTTCCAAGATAGAAGCTTAATACATAGGCTCAAAAGGTGGACCCTGTAGAACAGTAAGAACTAAATTTAGACTCCATGGAGGAGAAATAGGGGCATATTTATCAAAGTGCAAGCGGACATGATACAATGTAGCATATCATGTCCGCTGTACATCGATAAATGATAAATTTATCATTGCACAAGCAGTTCACCAGAACTGCTTGTGTAATACCGCCCCCTGCAGATTCACTAGCAAGTGGCGTCAATCAACCCGATCGTATTGATTTCAGTCCGCCGCCTTAGAGCAGGCGAACAAGTTATGGAGCAGCTATCTAAAGACCGCTACTTCATAACTTCTGTTACCGGCAAGCCTTCAGGAGCTTGATCAATCGGCCCCATAGACTTTAGAACTTGTCTAATCTTCACAAAACCCTGCACAAAGGTTTGTACATCAAAGGAATTCTAAAAGGATGCCAACTGAATCCATGAGATTCACATCGGGAAAAACATAAATTATGCTTACCAGATAATTTCCTTTTCTTCTGTACAGGGAGAGTCCACAACTGCATTCATTACTTATGGGAAATACTGAACCTGGCCACCAGGAGGAGGCAAACACACCCCAGCCAAAGGCTTAAATACCTCCCCCACTTCCCTCATCCCCCAGTCATTCTGCCAAGAGAACAAGGAACAGTAGGAGAAATATCAGGATGAAAAGGTGCCAGAAGAACAGGTAAAATTTAGGGCCACCCATCGGAGAACACGGGCGGGAGCTGTGGACACTCCCTGTACAGAAGGAAATTATCTGGTAAGCATAATTTATGTTTTCCTTCTTAATACAGGGAGAGTCCACAGCTGTATTTATTACAATTATACCCAAGCTACAGAGGACACTGAATGCTAATGGGAAGGTTAAAGGAGAGGCGGTCCACATCTGAGGGCACCACAGCCTGCAAAATCCCAATCTCATGAAGGCTGCTTCAACAGAAGCAAAAAAGAAAAAGAAAAGAATGCTAGGAGTAGCAAACAGCCGCCCAACAATCAGATCCATAGAGATCTCATGCCAGAGACCCAAGAAGACGTCACTGCTTTCAAACTGAGCCGTAAACCTCTAAGGAGGCTAGTGTCCTGCTAACTCCTATGTCAAACGAAAGACACTCCTTAACTAACAATAAGGAAGTCGACAATGCCTCCAGACCCTTGCACTTCCCAAATACGAATATTCAACAGAGAAAAAACTGTCTATTCTTATGTAGCCTGAAAAGACATCAAGGCAATATTTCCTAAAAAGGGGAAACCTCTTCCTTCTAAAGAAGGAATATGACATACAAAAAATAACAATAAAAAAAAAATCACAATCTATCGATTGTAGTCACAAACAGACACAACCTTAGGAAGAGAATCTAACTAATCTTGTAAAACAGTCTTATTATTAAAGGAAAACCCCAATAAGGAGTATGTATTGCAATATTGCAACACTAAGGCACGTAGAGGCAATCTACAGACGAAAAAGATCATTGAAGAAAATTTCAAAGACCACCCCCTACACCGGTACAAAAGTAACCCAATGCAACCCCCTAAAAATAGATCTAAACTCCAAGAAGGAGCATCAGATTGACTGACCGGCCTGATCGCAGTCAGAGCCCTAGCAAAAAGAACTGAACGCCCGGAAGCTCCGAAAGACTCTAGAGCAAAAAAACAAACTAGGCTCTTTTAAAAAAAAGACACCTTGCAAGCACCCATGCAAGGTGCAAGGAGCTGCAACTGGTTCAAACAGCAAACCTTCCGTTTGCTAGGCAGCTAAGCTAACCATTAAACTACTACAGTTGGCAGTTCCAAAAACGGTCCCAACAAGAAACAAGCTAGAAACGCCCTTCTTCAGATCATCCTGGAGGAAAAACAAGAGAACCCATGGCAAGATAGAGAGTCAGAACGAACCTGCTCTTCCCGACAAAATGGGATCCTCCACACCTATGATAGATGATGAGGAATCAGCTACGAGCTGAAAGGAGAGGACCGTAACCTCCCCGAAAAAATGCTCTCTCGGCTAAGACCAAACAATCCCTCTCAGTCCAACTCAGAAGAATAAGATTCGATGACAAAAAAAGGGCCTTTACCCAGCGGATCCCTGCAACAAGGTAACCCCTATGGAAGTGAAGCCCCTAAACCGTGAAAATGAACTCAAGGACACAAAACAGAGCAATCAGTATCACCAACGCCTGCTCCTGCTAGGATCGAGCCATCACTCAAGAAAGAGTGATATGGCAACGGAAGAAAAAGGTTGTATTAGACCTCAAAAGCACCACTAAGATCCATTAGATCTGCCTAAAAATCCCTGAACAACGCCCCATTAAAGTGTACCAGGATAGGTACGGACGTCCTGAGATTCTCGATCAGCGTCACCATTCAGAAACCAACATCCGAAACCCTTCGGATAGTCAGATGAAAGGAATGATTGTAGTGAACATCCGTTTCTGAAGAGCCTCAGAGTGGATCGCTGACAATGATCCATAGTGGGCCTCCGCCCACCACCAAACTCGAGACCCTCCCATCTACACGAGGAACTCTCTTTCTCAGAAAGAGATTTACCCACTGAGAGGTCCCAACTGATACAAACCCAAAAGACCAAATCCTCAGAGCAGAATGCTCGACTGAGGAACCCTAGGAATAATCAGAAGGAAACTTCTGATCCCCGGAGCCCCATAGGACACTTTTTCCCTACTGACAGGGAAGTGGCAAAATCAAAATCACCCCAAGATAGCTAAAAGAAAAATCCCACAGGACAGGGGGAACTGGACAGGCAAATTTAAAAAACAAAGCCATGCCGAAGACTCGGCCTCGGCTGAATACCTCACCCTCCACCACAGCGCCAATGAAGGCCAGAAGGGGGACTGGAGGGTATAACCCAATGAGGAAAACTAACTTCGTAAGTCTAAGGAAAAATTTTCCTGTCTGTAAGACCAAATTAGCATCCAATGGTCCACCCTAGTGCCTACACCAGAAAATCAGGTCTAGATCCAACTCTGAGGATCGAAAAGAGAAAAACCCCTAAAAGTCTACTAGCAGAACCGCCAAGACCCGGGAGCTACTGTAAAATCTGGAAGCAGGATACTGCCACCTTAAACCCCGGATCCCAGAAAAAAGCCCTAGGATCATAACGGGAACATACGGTCCCTAAAAACCAAATTTGCTCTAAAGGATGAAAACAGGAAAGATATCTTCTTCCTGAACAAAGATAGAAAGAACCTTATATACTCCCTCAAGATGATCTAATAAGCTCTGCTTAGGAATCATAAATCCCCAAAAAGGACGGAAGGTGCCTCCCCTTAATGGGCCATGCACAACAGTGGAATGAAAATATTCTCACTGTGCGATGGGTATTGGGACAATGACTCCAAAAGTCACAAGCGTCCCTCTCTCTGCCGAAAGGCAAACAAAAAACTTGCCCAGATAAAGATATGTGAAACCTAGCTCAGGCCTCTGGGACCCCTGGATCAATATGATCCAGCATCAAGCGTCCATCCAAGATAGTACCTAAAACAGGTCCTGCCTGTCATCTAGGATAGATGGACCTGCTCTGCCTGGACAGCTAGAAATAACTCCTCCTCTTGTGTAGAAAGAAAAGAGCAGTCTTAACTCGTACCCAAAACAGGTCCTGCCTGTTATCTAGGATACGCCATATCTGTCAGAACACTCAATGGCTAAAATTCCAGCAATGCTAGAAAAAAAAAACCAACTAAGAATAATCCAAATAAAGAAATATAAACTCCAAGTTTAAACTCTTTTCTTTAACTTAATGAGGGAACCATCACCCCGAAACGATGCTTCCACCGGAAGTCTCCAACAATCGCGACCATCAAAGTCGTTAGTACAAAAAATCCCATGTGACGAAACGACTTCCTAAAAAGACGTTCTACAACAACCCAGAGCTCTAAAAACTAAAACACTATCCGAAAAAAGAATAGCAAAAGAAAATAGGTTAGTGCACAAAAGTGATAACCAAAGGAGTGTGGAAACAAAAACAGGTCCAGCCTGTCTTACGACACCAACCCCCCATAGAACTCAGAACTGGGATTCCAAATAACAAATAAAAATATATATAACTGGACGATAAGAAATATAATCTCCATCCCTCTCCACTCGATTAGTCAAGATCGCTATCTGATTTAGAGGACTGATATTCAACTGACGGATCAGTACTGGGAGTCTCTAGCATTGCCAAAACTTCTCTCACAAGTAAACGCAGGCATGCAATTCTAAATCTAAATGCTAAATCCTCCTCAGTCGGAGGAATCAACTAAGCAAATTCCGACCCTGGAGGTCCTACCTCTGAAGCCTCAGAGGGAACCACATCCCCAGATGACTGATCGGAAACAATCGTCATTTTACACGACGGTCCCTCGGCAGGAGTGCATGAATTCACCCTTCACTTGCATGTAGCAAGGCCGTAGAGATGGCCATGCTGAACTGCACGGTAACCTCTGGTGGAAAAAAGCCCCCTTCAGGCGAAGGAGCAGCGGTACTCTGGGAAACTGCATGTGTAGGAACAGAAGAATCTAGGGTACACACCTCACGGGACGAGGAATCGTCAGAGGCAGACTGCTCAGTGGTCTCTAACATCTCAACATTGGTTAATGAGAACACCCTATTGTGGCATATGGAACATAATTGAGAGGGCTGGGCTACCTAGGCCTCCATACAATATACACAGGTATCAAATTCTGTATCAGAGGGATCTCCCTCTAAAAAAATCAGAATCCTCCATAACTTGTCTAATTTAAATTAAAGAAAGAACAACCGGCACCTTCTACCCCCAATGGCTGGGGCACTCACCACCTCCTATGACGAAGACAGGTAGAGACGTTGACTCCTCTCCACACATACTAAGTCAGGTATCGGAAAAAACTTGACCACTCCCGGTCACATGGTGCATCACGCAGAACCGCCCCTGCAACAGAAAAAGCGTGCCAGCTTAACAAAACTGTGCAGCTCTCAAAATGAAAAATAATCTGTACGCTCCATATCAGTCTATGAGACCAAACATCTCTTACACATAAGCAGTCAAAATCACATAACAAATATGATTAAAAAAAAACACTGTTCAATAATCCCCCTCAGGAGATATTAACCCGACTCCATAAAGATAAAGGAGTCCCACTGTGACCCTGTCTTCTATCGTCAACATGTGTGTAAAAAATGAAACGATCTTACCGGAATCTATGCCGTGGAACAGTAACATGGTCCTTCTAATTTGACAGATGGTAGAAGCGCTTCTGACATGGACTTGAGTGAGGAAAGCAGGCAGCAAAACTCGTCAAAGCTGATTGCTTAAGGAGCTGTTAACATGAGTCTGGATGGCTTTGCAGAAAGACTCTCCCTACATCTCCATACTATCTTTCATCAATGCTCTCACTGAAAGGCTGACAAGACTTCTTAAAACTCCAGACCCATATCGAAGGGCAGATACCCTTCCTAAGGAACTACTTCTGACACTTCTCTGCAAACCTCCTGTGACGAAAGGCAAAGAATTACTGGGGGATGAGGGAAGTGGGGGAGGTATTTAAACCTTTGGCTGGGGTGTCTTTGCCTCCTCCTGGTGGCCAGGTTCAGTATTTCCCATAAGTAATGAATGCAGCTGTGGACTCTCCCTGTATTAAGATGGACAATATACCTTCCATATCTTGTGATATATTTTCCTAGTTACTGGCTTTCTAGTTTGCAAAAGCGTGGTGACTACTGCATCATAGAAACCTCTGTGCTTCAAAATTAGGCGTTCAACCACCACGCCATGAAATTTATAGTCTTTAGATCTTGATACCATAGTGAACATTGAGACAATAGGTCCTGGTCGATACCTCAGAAAGAATAGGGCATAAACAATTTTTTAAATTCTGGAGAAAAATCCATTGGAACTCCCTGTGTAAAATACACAGGATTAAAGCATATAGTCCTAGAGGGAAAATTATGGACAGATTAACCAGAGTGTATTACATGAGGTACACTGGCACTACACAACTGCGCTGGAGAACAAACTGGAACAGTCTTGCAAAGTAGACACATAACTTGTAAAAAGTTATAGTCAGTGGATCTCCCCTCCAATGGATCTGAAAATGATACTGCTGGGGGGATTTATTTGGTTCAAAAGTTAAGAGGACACATACAGAGAAAGCATAGAGTGTACTACACAGTAATAATGATGTATCACTTTTTAGTGCAAGGTATAATGAATAACTACTAATAATGCTGCGTTAACACCATACAGTGCAATAAACTATCATAAAAAAGTATAAAGATTAACTACATGAAAATCTTAATGAAGTGTAATAGTGATACCACAGTATCAAAGGTTCCTGACAAAGAGGGGTAACAGGTCTCACATAGGTCTAAGAACCCATTTCATTGTAGAATCTGGAGCACCTCAAAGAGTTACCTACTCCTGGGAGGCAAAGAATGAACTGAGTTGTGCAAGGAGGTGGGAGGGTTTAAACACACTTGGTGTTTGGGATATCTTTGCTTCATCCTAGTAGCAGGAATTTAATCCCACACGTCAAGCCTCGTGGACGCTCTCATTGTGTAAAATTCTATATAGGATGATTAGGGCTGGAAATATTTTACATTTTGTGTAATTTTAAAATGTACCTAATGGTTTTATAGTAAATTAATTTTAATCCTACTTATCTGTGAATACATTGCAAGTAACAAAATATAAAAAATATATTTTTTATTTTTCACTGAATAAAATATAATCCTAAATATTGGTGTATATATATCTGTAATTCTTTAACTTGACAGCCACACTTCCATCAAACATTAGTTCATCAACCAGGGTACAGGAACACAATTCATGGCAGGATCAACACTGAAAGACTCTTTTTCACTTTATTAAAAATCTTTTAACTGAGCAAATTCATAGAGGAAAAAAACTCCCATGCTGTTTTTATACTATAAAAAATGATTTTGAAGAAAAAAAAGTTAAATTTTTATGTGTGTTATTTTATTTGGTAATTTCTGCAAACTAAAAGTGCTTGGTCTACTGGAAAAAAAATAAGCAATGGCTTAGAAGAATAAGGTCAAAATCTGTTTACAGTTTAGTTAATATTTAGAAAGCATGCATATTGTTAGGAGCCAGACATTGGTATTTGTATGAAGATAACTAGAGAATAACCCAAAAAGTTAGGAACTAAAGGTAAAATTCTAGGAGCCAGTAGCTCCCTGACTCCAGGGTTTGCTGAGCCGTGGTGTAAAGGAAGACAAGCACAGCAATATATCCAAGGCTTTCACAAATGATATCTCACTTTTAGGGAACCTATGCTTTAATTTTGTTTTACTTGTTGTTTTAGATCGGGCTAGGACAAAGTATTTCTGAGGAAGCGCATGTGGGAAACGTGTCAGCTCTGCAGGAGCCCCTTTTTGAGATGATGTACCCAATTTACTTTAATTAAAGGACTGTGTTTGCAGAAGTGGTGGTCTCACCATTTCCTTTTACTTTGCTAGGACATAGTTCTTGTAAATTACAACCAGTCACCTGTATATAAAAAAAACCAGCCACAAATCTTTACAGAGTATGTAGTCAATAACCTCAACCCTTCCAATGTTAAATGTTTGCATATGTCTGAAAATTAAACATTTTTCTACGTTGAACACACAAACACAAAAATCTATGTTCTCTCAGGGATAGCTTTTACTTTGAGGGGGGGGGGGGGTATCGCTACATATGCTCCATGGACCTTCAGTTAAACGCCATGCATGTATTCATCAGTGAGTCATCAATAACTCATAATAAGCTTTCTGCGCAGGTGTGTTTGAAGCTAGGTGCACAAGGCATATATACATGTGTGCCCCGTCATGTAGAACAGTAAAAACATTATATATATATATATATATTTTTTTTTATACTTTTTTTTAAAATATATTTTTGAAAGGAAACTCTGGTCAATTTTAAACTATAGCCTTCTGGTCTCTCATTGTACAATAGACCAAATACAGTAAACTAAATCAACAGCAAAAGTGTAACAAAGTTATTTACTTACCAAGCATACGAATGTACAAAGCAGTTTGGTCAGAGCTGTCATAAGAAATAGCTCCACGTCTCTGCAAAAAAGTAAATAAAAATAAATTTATATATAATAATCAAATGTAACAAATTACTTTTTTAAAATTCTTAATAATTGTATAATATTTTCAACAAACATACAATTTGTTACTCACTTTCTGCTGATCAAAAGGTAAGCATTATTAATAAGTAGATAAAAAGTTATTTTGGTACATAATTTAATATCAAACATTTTACATGAAAGAAAATATTTAGAAGAAAAAATGAATTAGTCAATATCCTAAGATGGTTTGGGACTTCAAAGTAGTAGGCAATAGTAATAATATACATGCTGCTCTGTAGAATGATTTTTAGGACAGACAGATAGATTGATAGACTGTCAACCTGCACTAATAAACAGCTCCCCTGCAATTTTATTGCACACATTCTGCACACGTCTCTGTATAGAGGCTACTATGGTCCCGTCCCTCCAGCACTTGGGCCCTGGTGCCACTATCCCTGCTGCACCAATAGTAGTTCCGCCCCTACACCGAGGTCTAGTGTTGTGATAGTAAACATGAAAACTGTTCTGTTCATCTGTTTCAGCTATTCTTTAGCAGGAGGCAAGGAGCTATACTACATACTCCATAGGCGACTTGAGCACTTTCCCCCGCTGACAGTCTATCCTCTGCTTTTTGTTGCAGACACGCTGCCAATGTTTAAATACAAGAAGATAGGGAGTGCAATCACGGGAGCATGCATAATACATGGTCTATGAAGTGTGAGTTACGGTCTCACTTTGGTTGTAACACCTGCTGAAGAAAGGTTGAAAAAGAATGCATTCTCACAGTGGTGGCCAGGAGAGGTTTTCCAGATACACATTACTTGATAAAATTAAACAGATTAAAAACGTTTTATGAATTCCTGCTTTATCATCAAGAAAGGCTACCTGAGGGAAAAAAAAAAAGTATTTTGAACTGAAATATTTTCTGGTTTCCTGTCCCATTATGGGGACATTAAAATTGATTATTTTTTAAATATGTGCATAGTATATCATCAATTCAGAGACTGTTAATTTTGCACATCAAAAATCCGAACTCTTGAAAACTAAAACCTGGTCAGTGCATTTATCTTAAAGGGACAGTCTACAATAGAAATGTTTTTTGTTTTAAAAGATAGATAATCCCGTTATTTCCCATTCCCCAGTTTGGCATAACCAACCCTTTAGTACACATATTACCTCTGTGATTACCTTGTATCTAAGCATCTTCTGACAGCCTCCTGATCACATGACTTTTTATTTATTATATATTAAGTTGCATTTAGTACTGTCTTGTGCCAAATCTTAAATAACTCCATGGGGGTGAACACAATGTTATCTATATAGACCACATGAACTAGCAGTCTCCTGTTGTGAAAAGCAAATAAAAAAGCATTTGATAAGAGGCTGTCTTTGGTGGCTTAGAAACAGGCAGACATTTAGAGGTTTAAATGTTATAAAGTATATTAATATATCAATGTTGGTCGTGCAAAGCTTGGGGAATGGGTAGTAAAGACGTTATCTATCTATCTTTTTAAACAATAACCATTTTAGTGTAGACTGCCCCTTTAAATGTGACCAATTAGGGATAACTGTAAATACGTTTGTACACTGTTTTAAAGTGTTATTGAACTGATAGATGCAACTAGAGTAGCTATGATATTGTTTTTTTATCCTGTGCCTGCAGCTTAGTTCAATAGCTATTCTCCTATTGTAACCCTTCAAAAGTGCTAGTTAGTGAAGCTCTGCATCTTCCCACTGGGTGCCGCTATCTTGGAATTTAAAGGGACATGTAACACAAATTTTCTTTCTTGATTTAGAAAAAGCATGCAATTTTAAACAACTTTCCTATTTACTTCTATTATCTAATTTGCGTCATCCTCTTGATGTCCTTTGTTGAAAACCATATGAAAATATGCTCAGTAGCTGCTGATTGTTGGCTGCACATAGATTAGTGTGTGATTAGCTCACCCATGTGCATTGCTATTTCTTCAACAAAGGATATCCGAAGAAAGAAGCAAATTAGATCATTGGAAAGTTGTTTAAAATTGTATTCTCTATCTGAATCATGATTGAAAAATGTTGGGTTTCATGTCCCTTTAAGTATTCTTGTACCCAATGACAGAAGCGGTGCTCAGTCACAGATTTCTGATATTGTTGTCTTCTTGACAAGCAGTATCATCCAAGGATGCATTGCCATATATTATTTGTAAAGGGCTTTTTTATAATTGTTATGTAACTTTTAAATAGGAGTAAAATGAAATGTAAAAACATAACTCTTCTGATTTCTATTGGGCAAGCTAACCCAAAGTGCAAGTAAAGCTGTCAAAAAGTCTGCAAAATACTGATCTGTGAAAGCACACAGGGTGCAACAATACCTATGTACCAAGATGGCAGCACCCAGTATGATGATGCAAAGCTTTACCAATTGGCTTCTTTCATGTGTTAAACTAAGAGAACAGCTTTAAAGTGAACTGCAAGAAGCAGTAGTAACCAGGCTACTATACTTGTGTTCAAGCAGTTTAATGACCCTTTAAGCAATCACAGTGTAGTGTGTAGCCATATCATAGCTTAGTACTAAATTGTACTTCTCTAGGCACAAGTTTGAAAACAGATTTATACAGAAAAAAATAAATTATGGATGTTTGTAGAATATCTATAAATTGCTTAATGATTGCACTGTTGTCAGAAAATGACGTTTTATATTCACAATCACTTTAAACTTATATACTAAACTTTGCAAAAGAAAATGGTTACAGAATGTGATCTCTGTCTAACAAAGGGCTCATTAACTGCCAAGGACGCAAATGCCTATTTTACATGTACTAGAGATAAAGCCTCTACGTCGCCTTCTGCATTTTGTTATTTACCCTGTTTATCTAGATGTGAACATAGCAGCAATGATACAATGGGCTGTTTTAAAGTGATAGTAAACCCCTTGAGAAGTTTATATAAAATGTTCAGTTATTTGTAATGAAACAACTTTGCAATATATTTTCACTTGGCTGGTATGTTATTCTATAGCAACAAGGTGTTTAATGTCCCTTTAATCAAAGCATGGGACTTTTCTGGTCAATAATTATTAATATTAAAAGGACAATAATAATAATTAATTTGATGGAATTAAAAGAATTCCAAGCAAGCCAATGAAATGATTCAGAAACACTCTAGCCAGTAATGAATGTCTGTTGCATTTGTGACAAGCTAGTTTAGACAGAAAGTAAAATGTGAGCACTACATATTACAGTGCCTGTCTGATGCATTTTATAAAATGGAATAAAAAGAATGCAAAAGTTTTGTATTATTTTTATTTTTTATCACATTGTACTTAAAGGGATTGTAAACCCCAACATTTTCTTTTACGATTCAGATAGAACAAACCATTTTAAGCAACTTTATAATTTAATTCTATTATCAAATTTTCTTCATTCTCTTGTTATCCACTGCTGAATGGACAGCATTGCACTACTAACAGGAAGCTGAAAAGATCTATTTAGCCAATCACAAGAGACAAATGTGTGCAGGCACCAATTAGCAGCAGCTCCCACTAGTGTAGGATATGTGCGTATTCATTTTTTTAACAAGGGATAATAAGAGAACGAAGCACATTAGAAAACAGAAGTGAATTTAAAAGTATCTTAAAATGACCTGCTCTATCTGAATCATGCAAGTTTAATTTTGACTTTTCTATCCCTTTAACTATAATACTGTAAATTATTACTATATCATTTTTTTTAGTTAGTTTATAAATTAGAAAGTGGTGGGGGAAAAAAAGGTACTGTGCATCATTTATAATTTATATTTACATCATTTTTGCAGTTGCCTTTTGTGAGTAGCACAATGGCATAATGCAAGTTTGTTCTATCACTGCAGAATAGGTTTTATAATCGCCATGCAGTTTCTATGCATGGTCTACAATGGCAGACAGTGCTGGATGCACAAGACATCTATAAACTAGGAAGGGAAAGTGAGGATACTGGGGCGCATACTCGCTTCAGTCTACGGAGCATGCAGTGACAAACTTGAATTAGAAAAAAAAAAAAAACACAAAACAAAAACGCTGGATCAGAAGAGTGTCCGACACTACTTAACTTTGTTATTAAAAATGAATGGGACCTGAAACCCAAAAAGTTTGCAATTTACTTCTATTGTAAAAATGGGATGTCATCTACTGCTCCTGCAAATGTATAACAGTCTTGCAAAACTGCTGCTATACAGTGCTGCAGACACGTGCACGCTCCTGAGGTTTATCTTCCTGCTTTTCAACAAAGCATACTAAGAAAACATGAAACATTTTAAAATATAATTAAAGTGAAGTTAAAGTATGGACGTTTTTTCAGCATAATTCTATTACTTATATTCTAAATAGTGTGATCGCTAACTTTTTTTCCAGCATTTCAATATGTATTTTTTTTATTACAAACGATTTATATTTACTTACTGTGCCGGTATTTACTCCTCCCATCATCCATTTCCTGGTTTTCGACACTCTTACGTATAGAGCGGTCCCACCCGTTCTATACGTATCTCAAAAGAGCGTTCTCGTGTACTTAACTAATTGCGCATGTGCACATTTCGCCGACGATTACCTATGCGCATGCGTTACTCTAATCGTTTTTGTAATGAAGAAATCTTTAAAATGAAGAAATAGCAGCGCTTCTGAAAATTGTAACATACAGGAATTATGCGGCAGATACTGTTGAAATTGTCCCTTTCAATCCGACGTATTCAATGGTTACTTGAAGCAATCAGTATTGCACATGCGCTAAACTGGAGCGAGCACAGGAGTGAGCTTCTCTAATAAGGGAGGAAATAATGGCAACGCATGCGCAAATCTTCAAGTAAAGCAATGACGTCAAATGACGGCCGTCTAATGGCCAAGTTTTCAATTGGCTTTTTCAAGAACGTGACCGGCAAGGGGAAAAAAAAAAAAAAAAAAAAAAAAAGGGTTGTTTTGAAAGCGCTGAAAATTCAATGCAAAAACAGAGATAAGTGAGTTTATATGCTAAATTTTAAAAAAAATATGAATGAATTTTAACATGTACTCATACAATAGAGCTAACTTTACCTTCACTTTAAATCGAAAGTTGTTTAAAATTATATGTTCTATCTGAATCAAGAAAAAAAAAATGGGTTTATGTCCCTTTAAACATATAAGCTTACAAAGAGTATGACCCATTTGCTCTTGATGATGTTTAAAAAAAAAAAAAAAAAAAAAAGCAGAGCTAACCTATTCATAATTAAAAGGAACATTGAAATCAAAATTAAAGTTGCATGATTCAAAGAGTGTAGTTAAAAATATATACACACATTATATATTTATATAATGGTCTCTGATTTTTCTAAGCCATAAGCAATTAATTAAATGGACATGAAACTCAACATTTATATGCTGATGAACATTGTGCCTTATTTTTAATACTATAGAGATGTTGAAGAGTTGTAAAAAGAAAAGTATTGTACTATTGCTTGTATACAACACTTTTGTCAGCTCAAAAATCGCAACACACTACAGGGACTTAGCTGAATACATCTGGCGAGCCAATGACGAGACATATATGCAGCCACCAATCACCAGCTAGTTCCCAGAAATGCAATGCTGCCCCCTGACCGTACCCAGGTATGTTTTTTTTTTTTTTTTTAACAAAGGCAGTGCTTGACAAATATGTTCAAACATTAGGAGCCAGGCATATTTTTAGGAGCCAGACAGTTGGATTTGTATATAGATATATGGAGAATAACCCAAAAAGTTAGGAGCCAGGGGTAAAATTCTAGGAGTCAGTGGCTCCCAGGCTCCTGGGTTTGTCGAGCCCTGAACAAAGGATACTAAGAAAAGAAGTACATTTTATAATATGAGTAACCAGAAAAGTCTCTTAAAATTGCATGCTCTATCTTAGCCATGAAAGTTTAATTTGGATGTTTATATCCTTTTAAGCACTGTGCTGAGAGTGAATAGGAGTGGAGCAATACTGGGATATGGTTGTGCTATACATAAATTGTAGACTGAGAAGGAATATGAAATGCACAGTAGTACATTTCAAACTCATGCCAGCACATGAAAGTTTATCACAAAACCGATGATAACTTCTCAGAAGCATTTTTTGCAAATCTGAATATAACAAAAACACACACAAACACTATATAGTCAAAAGTACAAGGGCACTTGACCATCACATCTATATGAGCTTATTGGACACCCTATTCCAAAACTATGGGTATTAATATGTTATATATATATATATATATATATATATATATATATATATATATATATAATGCACACACACACATACTTTATGCTCAAGACTTTTGTAGTATATACTTTTTAATACATTTAATTCCTAAAGAAACTAAGAACAGTTTGTAATGAGCTCTACAAGAGCATATTCAGACTTAGTAATAACAAAAACTGGCAATAAAAGAAACATACGACCTGCATCAGATGTCAATGAGAAAAAAAAAGATAACATGCTCACATCAAAAACCTTTTTAGGGCAGAAAGTAAGTTTAGGCACTTAGTTACTTATATTAAAGGGACAGTATACTGTAAAATAGTTTTTCCCTTAATGTGTTTACAATTGCTTTTTTTGCCAACTGCAGAGTAAAAAATGTATGAAAAATAGCTTTTTAAGGTTTATTTGTGTATATTAAAGCTCTGATTTTGTGTTTTGAAGCCACAACCTAATAAAATGGGTTGAGCTTGTAGGTATAATCAGATCTCATTGCTGTATCACATTGTGCACATATACCTGCTTCTTTATCTTATATCTGTCCTTAAAACAATCACCAGTACTTTGAGAGAACAATGGAAAATCAACATTTTATTACCTTATCTCTGCTATATCCCACTGGATTGTAATTTCTTCTGCTGGCTGTGTTTACAAAGCTTATCTATAGCTGGTACGCGCGGCCACAAACTTTCAGAATAGGTGGGGATACCACATGCTAAATCAACAATTTCAAATGCCAATATAAGGGTAAAGGAGCTACTTGTAAACAATTTAATACACTCCAGCAGGTAAAGTGGATCATTGGGAACAAATTAAAGGGGAGAAAAATTTTGAGTAAACTGCCCCTTTAATGAAAAGAGTACTGTAATAGTGTTGCCTTATTTTTTATTATTCATTTAAAATAAAGCGACAGTAACTGTGTACATGGGTGCCTACTCTTTACTATTCTAGGTATTTTTATCTTTATATTTAATTGTATTTTGTTTGTTTTTTAAAATAGTCAAGGCTGTATTTTCCAATTTCTTCATATGATGTTTGTTCAATAGTGAGATTAAACACAATGAAAATAAAAAGTCGTGAACAGCTTTAAAAAGAAAATGTATAAATCAAACTACAGTTAGTCAGATAAAGAGTTTATTTAAACCAGGGAATAGTTTAAAATGCCCTTTAAAATTTGTTTTGAACGTTAAACCAGCTTTTTTGCAATATTATTATAATTTAAGTTCCAGTTTTATTTTTTTAAATTCTCACACAAAATCCAGGAATACGACAATCTAAAATCAGAACTTTAGAGACAACAACAAAGCAATAGGGAAAATAGGGACATAGGGAAATTACTGCACCAAAAGAATTAGTTACTTGCTGTACCTGTGAACTGGATGTTAACTGTAACATTTCTTAATATGCTGTAGATGGTGACCATTTTGACAGCATTCCCTAAAGATATTCTAGAAAATGGTTTGCAACGCAATAGTTTACCTCAGCTGGAAGGTCATATTAATAAATACTTTCTAGTAGCTTATGTAAGATCATTTTGCCCTTTATATATGGTTCAGACAACAGAATATGAACAATTAAAACATCACGAGTAGTGCACAAACATGCATTCTCTGTCAGGCATAAAGCAATTTTTGATTTGACAGTTTTAACTGCGGATTTCTTTTGCATAAATGTTGTATTCAATATTAAAAGGGACAGTAAACTCAAAATACCATGCAAATGAAAGTAAATCTGTTTAAACAAACGTTTACCCCCTACTATTTAGCAGTTTCTTATTTGATCATCTCTGCTGAGAATATTTAGAGATAGATATGTGCCCCAAGGCAGAAAATGCTGTAATATGAGATGTCATCGCAGAAAATGCAGCATGTCTGCAGAAAGAATCAGACGCATGCAGGAAATGTCAGCACTTTCGCTTTGCTGCACTGCTCCACATTCGACTCTGGCTGCACTGTGTACGTTTTCCTTAACACGGTGCATCTAGAACAAAGTGCTGTTTGAAGAGAACAGTCAAATATGGATCAGTCAAATATATACACACACACAGGGCAAAGCTCAATCACTTCTCACGGTAATGAAATATGCGACAATGCGCTTTCATCATTTTATTTTTCATAACCCGTGAGAAGTGATTGAACTTTGCGCTATATATATATATATATATATATATATATATATATATATATATATATATATATATATATATATATATAATGCACTTTTAATTTGTGTGACAGTATTACATTTCAACAGCGCATGCGTAGGGGCAGCAAGATCCGACACAACTTCCTTGTCAGAACCTGCTCCCTCTGAGTGCGCACATTGCTGATTGACATAATCGCATTCCACACATTCCTATTTAACATGTGTGGAGTGCGATTACATCATACAGAGCATGCGCAGTCAGAGGGAGCAGATTCTGACAAAAAAAACCCCATAAAAACACAAAAATATAACATCAAACTTAGTATTCATATAACATCCAATGTAAAATACATAACAAGCATTTATTCCACTCCATTATCTGCACAGAATTGATTAGCTTCTGCTGGAGTATTTAAGATTTTATTTTCTCCATTCATATGGATTAATAATTTTGCTGGGTAGAGCATTCTGACATTAAAATTCCTTTTCAATAATTTTGTACAAAAAGGGGACATTTCTTTCCTTTTCAAAGAAGTCTCCGCAGAGAAATCCTGGAATAAGAGGATTTTATTTTGGCCGCTCATAAGTGATTTTGCTTTTCTGTAATAGGTAAGATATGCTAATTTATCTTGAAATTTCAAAAATGTCATAACTATTGGTCTGTGTCTAGTGATACCATTCAAATTTTTTTGTTGGATGCCAACTCTATGTATTTTTTCCATTTGTATTGGGGCACCTATGTCTTGCATCCCCAATAATTGTGGACGTTTAACTGCAGCAAATTCAAAAAGATCCTGATATTCAGGCGTTTCAGGCAATCCTATGATACAAAGATTATTCCGAGCGATCTTCAAGATCCTCTAACCTCAACAAGGCTGTGGATAGCTTCTTATCATAAGATAGACTATCTTGTTCTATTATATTTGTTCTATCTTCTAATTCTGATACTCTAGTCTCTACCTCGGTGATCCTGGAAGCAAATTGTCTTACTTCAGTAGTTAAATTGTTAATATCAGTTTTAATTTCTTATTTAAGACTCTCTAATTGTGGAGTGATTAAATGTGAAATTTGTGTGATTACTTCTGTTAGTTCCCAGTTGAGAGGTAGGCATTCATTCTGTTCAGAAAAGTAGTCAGTATTAGTAGCTAAAGATTTAGGTTTTTTTTCTCTTTATTCTTGGGGGCCATGGCTTGTGAATTACCTTTAGAGTGTGATACAAATCTATCCATTGGATAGAAAGACCTTGTTGTGCTATAAAAAAAGAGGGGGAAATGTGCCAAACTAGTGAATAGGGTCTAGTGAAATCTATACTGTGTGTGTAGTGAAGTGTTTTAAAGCTCAGTGTAAAGCGACATATTAGCGATACCTAAAATGGAGACACAGAAAAAAAAAAAAAAAAAAGAGAAATTAAAAAAAAGGAGCACTAGCGTGAGGGAGACAAAATAGAAAGTGATTATTGTGTTTTATGGCCATGTACCCACAATAAAACAGAATTTATGCTTACCTGATAAATTACTTTCTCCAACGGTGTGTCCGGTCCACGGCGTCATCCTTACTTGTGGGATATTCTCTTCCCCAACAGGAAATGGTAAAGAGCCCAGCAAAGCTGGTCATATGATCCCTCCTAGGCTCCGCCTACCCCAGTCATTCGACCGACGTACAGGAGGAAATATGCATAGGAGAAACCATATGATACCGTGGTGACTGTAGTTAGAGAAAATAATTCATCAGACCTGATTAAAAAAAAAAAAACCAGGGCGGGCCGTGGACCGGACACACCGTTGGAGAAAGTAATTTATCAGGTAAGCATAAATTCTGTTTTCTCCAACATAGGTGTGTCCGGTCCACGGCGTCACCCTTACTTGTGGGAACCAATACCAAAGCTTTAGGACACGGATGAAGGGAGGGAGCAAATAAGGTCACCTAAATGGAAGGCACCACGGCTTGCAAAACCTTTCTCCCAAAAATAGCCTCTGAAGAAGCAAAAGTATCAAATTTGTAAAATTTGGCAAAAGTGTGCAGTGAAGACCAAGTCGCTGCCTTACATATCTGGTCAACAGAAGCCTCGTTCTTGAAGGCCCATGTGGAAGCCACAGCCCTAGTGGAGTGAGCTGTGATTCTTTCAGGAGGCTGCCGTCCGGCAGTCTCATAAGCCAAACGGATAATGCTTTTAAGCCAAAAAGAAAGAGAGGTAGAAGTTGCTTTTTGACCTCTCCTTTTACCAGAATAAACAACAAACAAAGAAGAAGTTTGTCTGAAATCTTTAGTGGCCTCTAAATAGAATTTTAGAGCACGGACTACGTCCAAATTGTGTAACAAACGTTCCTTCTTTGAAACTGGATTCGGGCACAAAGAAGGTACAACTATCTCCTGGTTAATATTCTTGTTGGAAACAACTTTCGGAAGAAAACCAGGCTTAGTACGCAAAACCACCTTATCTGCATGGAACACCAGATAGGGCGGAGAACACTGCAGAGCAGATAACTCAGAAACTCTTCTAGCAGAAGAAATTGCAACCAAAAACAAAACTTTCCAAGATAATAACTTAATATCTACGGAATGTAAGGGTTCAAACGGAACCCCTTGAAGAACTGAAAGAACTAGATTAAGACTCCAGGGAGGAGTCAAAGGTCTGTAAACAGGCTTGATTCTAACCAGAGCCTGAACAAACGCTTGAACGTCTGGCACAGCTGCCAGCCTTTTGTGAAGTAAAACAGATAACGCAGAAATCTGTCCCTTCAGAGAACTTGCAGATAATCCCTTCTCCAAACCCTCTTGTAGAAAGGATAAAATCCTAGGAATTTTTATCTTGTTCCATGGGAATCCTTTAGATTCACACCAACAGATATATTTTTTCCATATCTTATGGTAAATTTTTCTAGTCACAGGCTTTCTAGCCTGAATCAGAGTATCTATTACAGAATCTGAAAACCCACGCTTTGATAAAATCAAGCGTTCAATCTCCAAGCAGTCAGTTGGAGAGAAACCAGATTCGGATGTTCGAATGGACCTTGAACAAGAAGGTCCTGTCTCAAAGGTAGCTTCCATGGTGGAGCCGATGACATATTCACCAGGTCTGCATACCAAGTCCTGCGTGGCCACGCAGGAGCTATCAAGATCACCGAAGCCCTCTCCTGGTTGATCCTGGCTACCAGCCTGGGAATGAGAGGAAACGGTGGGAAAACATAAGCTAGGTTGAAGGTCCAGGGTGCTACTAGTGCATCTACTAGAGTCGCCTTGGGATCCCTGGATCTGGACCCGTAACAAGGAACCTTGAAGTTCTGACGAGACGCCATCAGATCCATGTCTGGAATGCCCCATAATTGAGTTATTTGGGCAAAGATTTCCGGGTGGAGTTCCCACTCCCCCGGATGGATCGTCTGACGACTCAGAAAATCCGCTTCCCAATTTTCCACTCCTGGGATGTGGATTGCAGACAAGTGGCAGGAGTGATCCTCCGCCCATTGAATTATCTTGGTCACTTCCTCCATCGCCAGGGAACTCCTTGTTCCCCCCTGATGGTTGATATATGCAACTGTCGTCATGTTGTCTGATTGAAACCTTATGAATTTGGCCTTTGCTAGATGAGGCCAAGCTTTGAGAGCATTGAATATCGCTCTCAGTTCCAGAATGTTTATCGGGAGAAGAGATTCTTCCCGAGACCATAGACCCTGAGCTTTCAGGGGTTCCCAGACCGCGCCCCAGCCCACCAGACTGGCGTGACAATGACCCACTCTGGTCTGCGGAAGCTCATTCCCTGTGACAGGTTGTCCAGGATTAGCCACCAACGGAGTGAATCTCTGGTCCTTTGATCTACTTGAATCGTCGGAGACAAGTCTGTATAATCCCCATTCCACTGTCTGAGCATGCACAGTTGTAATGGTCTTAGATGAATTCGTGCAAAAGGAACTATGTCCATTGCTGCAACCATCAATCCTATTACTTCCATGCACTGCGCTATGGAAGGACGAAGAACAGAATGAAGAACTTGACAAGAGCTTAGAAGTTTTGATTTTCTGACCTCTGTCAGAAAAATCCTCATTTCTAAGGAATCTATTATTGTTCCCAAGAAGGGAACTCTTGTTGACGGGGAAAGAGAACTTTTTTCTATGTTTACTTTCCATCCGTGAGATCTGAGAAAGGCTAGGACGATGTCCGTATGAGCCTTTGCTTTTGACAGAGACGACGCTTGAATCAGGATGTCGTCCAAGTATGGTACTACTGCAATGCCCCTTGGTCTTAGAACCGCTAGAAGGGACCCTAGTACCTTTGTGAAAATTCTCGGAGCAGTGGCTAATCCGAATGGAAGTGCCACAAACTGGTAATGCTTGTCCAGAAAAGCGAACCTTAGGAACTGATGATGTTCCTTGTGGATAGGAATATGGAGGTACGCATCCTTTAAATCCACCGTGGTCATAAATTGACCTTCCTGGATGGTAGGAAGGATCGTTCGAATGGTTTCCATTTTGAACGATGGAACCCTGAGAAATTTGTTTAGGATCTTGAGGTCTAGAATTGGTCTGAATGTTCCCTCTTTTTTGGGAACTATAAACAGGTTGGAGTAAAACCCCATCCCTTGTTCTCTTATTGGAACTGGATGAATTACTCCCATCTTTAACAGGTCTTCTACACAATGTAAGAATGCCTGTCTTTTTATTTGGTTTGAAGATAATTGAGACCTGTGGAACCTTCCCCTTGGGGGTAGTTCCTTGAATTCCAGGAGATAACCTTGAGAAACTATTTCTAGTGCCCAAGGATCCTGAACATCTCTTGCCCAGGCCTGAGCAAAGAGAGAAAGTCTGCCCCCCACCAGATCCGGTCCCGGATCGGGGGCCATCCCTTCATGCTGTTTTGGTAGCAGTGGCAGGTTTCTTGGCCTGCTTACCCTTGTTCCAGCCTTGCATCGGTCTCCAGGCTGGTTTGGGTTGAGAAGTATTACCCTCTTGCTTAGAGGATGTAGAAGTAGAGGCTGGTCCGTTTCTGCGAAAGGGACGAAAATTAGGCTTATTTCTAGCCTTAAAAGACCTATCCTGAGGAAGGGCGTGGCCCTTTCCTCCGGTGATGTCTGAAATAATCTCTTTCAAATCAGGACCAAACAGTGTTTTGCCCTTGAAAGGGATGTTAAGCAATTTTGTCTTGGAAGACACATCCGCTGACCAAGACTTTAGCCAGAGCGCTCTGCGCGCCACAATAGCAAACCCTGAATTTTTCGCCGCTAATCTCGCTAATTGCAAAGCGGCATCTAGAATAAAAGAGTTAGCCAATTTAAGTGCATGAACTCTGTCCATAACCTCCTCATACGAAGATTCTTTATTGAGCGACTTTTCTAGTTCTTCGAACCAGAAACACGCTGCCGTAGTGACAGGAACAATGCATGAAATTGGTTGAAGAAGGTAACCTTGCTGAACAAACATTCTTTTAAGCAAACCCTCTAATTTTTTATCCATAGGATCTTTAAAAGCACAACTATCTTCTATGGGAATAGTAGTGCGTTTGTTTAGAGTAGAGACCGCCCCCTCGACCTTAGGGACTGTCTGCCATAAGTCCTTTCTGGGGTCGACTATAGGAAATAATTTCTTAAATATAGGGGGAGGAACAAAAGGTATGCCGGGCCTTTCCCATTCCTTGTTTACTCCAAAAACAACTGCGCATTAGTGGCGCGAAAATGAGGCTCTGCCTATGACTAGAGAAGGCCCCCATCTGAAAAAGGTGTCCATACAGTGCCTGCCGTTTTTTAACAACAATCCCCAAGATTATAATAACTATAAAGAGTTATAATCTGTCAAATATGCTTAGCAAAGTAATCGTTTTAGCCCAGAAAAATGTCTACCAGTTTTTTAAGCCCTTATAAAGCCTTTATTCTTTTACTTAATCTAAGAAAATGGCTTACCGGTCCCCATAGGGAAAATGACAGCCTTCCAGCATTACCAAGTCGTGTTAGAAATGTGGCCAGTCATACCTCAGGCAGAAAAGTCTGCCAACTGCTTCCCCCAACTGAAGTTACTTCATCTCAACAGTCCTGTGTGGAAACAGCAATCGATTTTAGTAACGTTTGCTAAAATCATCTTCCTCTTACAAACAGAAATCTTCTTCTCTTTTCTGTTTCAGAGTAAATAGTACATACCAGCACTATTTTAAAATAACAAACACTTGATTGAAGAATAAAAACTACATTTAAACACCAAAAAACTCTTAGCCATCTCCGTGGAGATGTTGCCTGTGCAACGGCAAAGAGAATGACTGGGGTAGGCGGAGCCTAGGAGGGATCATATGACCAGCTTTGCTGGGCTCTTTGCCATTTCCTGTTGGGGAAGAGAATATCCCACAAGTAAGGATGACGCCGTGGACCGGACACACCTATGTTGGAGAAAATTAAGTTATTAAATGCACTTAGATTCAGTTACTTAGCTTTAGACTGGCTAATCAGGACAGTCCCACTCACTATTCACAATATAATACTATTCTATATAGCAAAACACACAGAAACAAGCAGTAAAAGTGGGCAAAATCCACACTCAAATAGAAGTTAGTATATCAAAACTTAGTAATTCTAGTTGGTAATACAGTCCCGCACTCCACTGCGCAATACAATCTGAGTGGGGAAGTGATTGCTCCTATCCTGCGTCAAGGTCTTGAGAACATCTTTTTACAGCCCCCGAATACACTGTAACATCATTTAGTAAATCATGTCATGCTTTCCATTTAGTATTTGTCCAGTAATCTTAACTGGTCATATTCCTTTGAGATTAGTGATAGAGCAAGAAATGGCTATAAGCATGCGCAGCAATATTAGTATGAGGTTAGCCAGAAACGAGTTGCAATAATTCTGTTTGACAAATATTGTAAGGTCAGAATTCTCGACTCTGTTCTCCAACCCTAATTAGGGTTATGGGAGACAGTGTAGTAGCCAAACAGTCACCGTCTTTGTACAGTACTTGTTTATATACGCAAGTTTCCTGAGGTGAGTTCTGTGTTTTTAGATTGTCCGCTTTTGAGCCGGCGTTGTGTTAGTTAAGCAGCCTGATTAAATCCTTTAGGATTGTACAGTCTATAGTGTACTCTGTTGGAAATTAGGTTATGGTTTCTTTAAAAGTTCACTCTTTATATTTTACCCATAGGTTTTGCAGCAGCCTTAGATTGTCCCTTAGGGATCCAAATTTAGCAAACCAAGGAGGCTTTTATTGTCAGCCTTATATAATGCATATAGCATGTTGGCGCCTCTTCTTATGCAACACACTGTAACCCCACTCGTGTGTCTGCTCCTACCAAAAATGGGTTATGGGAGCAAGGGTCTATTTATATATTTGTCAGCGGTTACTGTATATTTAATGTCCAGCGTCTCCCCAGTTACTTATAGGTTTTATGTAAGTTTGTATTCCTTGGTCATATGGTCACATATGGGTATTTGGCTATAGCATAAACAAACTTATCCCTCAACCTGTACCTGCTGCTGACTAAGTGCAGTTCCTGTGAGTACTCCTCCTCCCCAAGCTCACAGTACTCCTGGTGTGCCGCCGGTCTTAATATTGCCAGCTCAGGTAGGGGCCATCGAGGGTGCTTAGCCTAACGAGCCAAACAGGCTGTGTCGGACTCCCCAACGCGGACCTGGTAGGTCTCTTGATCTGGGCTGCAGTCACCTTCAGCGGCCAAGGATAGTGGCGTTGCGGGCTAGATGTTTTGCACGCTCTCAGCCTTCCACGCTGAGCAAGCAGCTTGCTGTCTCCGTGTCTCCTACTCGCTCCACCCCTTTCGGAGTCCCACCGTCATAATCTTCCTCAAAAGGAGCATAATCTGATAGAACACCAGCTCACTGGGATTTTTTCACAAGACATTTTAAAAATGTAACAATTTTTTTTTCTCAGCAGATAATTTGCAATACAATTTTCAACTGTTGCACTATATTATAAAACTTTCTAAATTCCTTTATTCTTCAGCTAAAGGGAATGTAAAGTTTCATCAAGTAGTGCCCGGTTTTTAAAAATTCTATTAATAACAGGGGCACTTTCATTGATGAAACTTTACATTGCACCATATTTGTAGAAATACTTACCTCTTCGTCTTGAAAGCCAGATCGCTGATGATGTTGCTTCATCGTCTGAAGTGATGATTCCGGCCTTCCTCCAATGACGGCGTTGCTTTAGGCAATGCTTCCCCCAGGGGGGAAGCCGTGATTGGAGGATGCCGGAATCGTCATTGCTGACGAAGGAAGAGGCTTGCGACGGGCTGGCGAAGCGCTGGAGCGGCTTTCAAGACGAAGAGTTAAGTATTTCTACAAATATGGTGCAATGTAAAGTTTCAGCAATGAAAGTGCCCCTGTTTTTAATAGTATTTTTAAAAACCGGGCACTACTTGATGAAACTTTACATTCACTTTAATCAACATATTGCAATTGAACTGGTGCTTTAGTGTAACGGTCTAATTTTTTTTTTTATATATTTTCTTTATTGAGGTATTATACACAGTAAACAATTATTGAGTCAATAACATAAATACAATATAGGAAGTTCACATAACAGCCTAATTTAAAATTAAATTTTATTTCAAAATGACCTGCAGAAATGTTTTCACTAAAAAAACCTCATTGTAGAAAGTGAAGTAAAGTTCTGCCTCTGGGGATATGTGTCAGTCTGCACTTCCAAGTCTTAGAACTGGAAAACTCTTAATTTACAGAGTTAAAAGACAGGAAACATTGCTGAAATAATTAAAGTGTAATGCAGTTATTCTCAGAGTTAGACTGTGTGTGTGTGTGTGTGTGTGTGTGTGTGTGTATGTATATATATGTATTTGTGTGTGTATATGTGCGACTCTAGGCAGGGCCCTCTACCCATTTGATCCCTATAATTGCTACCTTGTATACCGCCTATGTTTATAGCGCTGCAGAATCTGTTGGCACTCTACAAATAACCGATAATAATAATAATGAATGAATGTATATATTAATATGTGTGTGTGTATATATATATATATATATATATATATATATATATATATATATATATTTTTTTTTTTATTATTATTTATTTATATGTATGTATACGTTGATTGGAGTAGCCGACTTGATAAAGGAAGGAACTCTTCCGAAAGCTTGTCAACTTATAAATGTATAGTTAGTCCAATAAAAAGTATCATTGCTCAATGCAATAATCTTGTTATTTTGAGATATATATATATATATATATATATATATATATATATATATATGTGTGTGTGTGTGTGTGTGTGTGTGTGTGTGTGTGTGTGTGTGTGTGTAGTACAAACCAACATGCAGACTGACATTACGATGAAGATCATGAGCTAGTGGATATTTTCAATTCTATTCTAACTCAGAATCCTCAGGACCTACTAAACATATAAGGCCATCAAGTCTGCCCATATTTCCTATAAATCAGGGATGGCAACTTCCTAAAATATGGGGGCCGCAGATCAATATTTTAAAAGCTTTAAGGGCCACGATATAAAATGTATGGCTACACAATAAAAATAATATATTTCCTACAAAATAGAGTAGGTATGGTTGCAGGGTACTCTATCTGCTGTTCTCCCCTTTACAGGGCTCTTTTGAGTTGTGGTCATCTTGTTTGTTCATCACCCAAAACACACATTTTTAGTTTAGTTTTTCCTAGGGTCACAAAAACGGTGGCAAACCTTCTTAGTTTTGCTGCTGCTTAGTAACTCTATCTAACCTGTTCTCAACCAACCATGAACCGATTGTCTGTTGACATTGTCACATACAATCGGGCTCTTCTATTCCAGTCCTGAGGACCCACAATCATATAAATATGTTACTCTTTTTTTTTTAACACTTAAAGGGGCACTCAAGCCAAAATTAAACTTTTACGATTCAGAAAGAACAGCACACAATTTGTATATGCACACTTTTTGAGGCACCAGCTCTTACTGATCATGTGCACAAGCTCACAGTGTATACTGTGCACAAGCTCACAGTGTATATGTATACTTGATACTCAACAATATTAGCTCTATTTGTATACTGCTAAAAAAAGATTTGTCAGTGCTTAACCCCTTACACACCAAAAAGGAGGAAAAAAAAAATCTCATTAAAGCTATGCTGCACAAGAGTCCACTTCACAGCACACAAAAAAAACCATACAGAATAGACAGATGCTGGTTATAAGGCCGCCAGTACACAAGGAGTACTGACATCACTTACTTCCAAGTCATAAACGGTGCTAAGGTATAACGTAGCATTTATTTGTAAAAAATATAGTAAAATTTACAAACCTGGATCATGTCAGTATTTACAGAGAAAGCATTAGGCGACGCAAGCAGAGGTCAAAGGTAATTCTCTCTCTATGAATACTGACACAATCAAGGTCTGTAAATTTTACTATATTTTTTACAAATAAATGCTACCTTTTACCTTTGTACCGTTTATGACTTGGAAGTGATGTCAGAACTCGTGTACACTGAATTGTCTGCCTTTACAGGATACAGCTTAAAATTATAACTAGCATCTGTCTATTTGTTTTTATACTATACTAGTCTGTGATTGGCTTATGGCTGTCACATGATACAGGGGGGCGGAAAATGGGAGAAAGAAAATTGTCAGAAAAAAAAGATCTACTGCTTTTGTGAAATTCAAAGTAAGTGTTATTGCATTGTCTTTTTCTTATGCACTTGTTAAAGGGACAGTACACTGTAAAATTGTTTTTCCATAAATGTATTTTAAATGACTTGTTATACCAACTGCAGAGTATAAAAAATTTGAGAATTTGCATTTTCGGGTTTATTTGTGTATCTGAAGTAGCTGGTTTTGTGCTTTGAAACCACAGCCTATTACAATGGGTTGAGCTTCAGGTAATATCAGATCTCATTATGTTGTCACTTTTATGTACACACACTTGCTTCCTTATCTTATATTTGTCTGGAACACCAAAGCTCAATACATAGAGAGAACAATGGAAAATTATCATTTTATTACTTAACTATCATGCCCCCCACTGAGGGCGTAATCTCTTCTGCTGGCTGTGTTTACTTAGGCTTGTCAATAGCGTATACGCCAGTATCAAAACATTCAGTATAGGTTGGGAAACCACAAGCTAAATCAGCTATTTCAAATGCTGAAATATGAGTAAAGGAGCTACTTGCAACCAATTTAATACACTCTAGCAGGTAAAAAGGATCATTGGGAATAATTTAAAGGGGAGAAAGTTTTTGGGTGAACTGTCCCTTTAATTATGCAATTCTACTGTATTTAATGGTCGTTTAAATGTTTTTCCTTTGCTCATACAGATGCTTTTGCAAAAGTTAGGTAAAGAGGCTATTCTTCATTGCTCATGTTTCTAGTGTATTTTGTAGGAGTGGTCCTTACTCCAGAGGGTGAGGGCACTGGCATTAAAAACTCTTGCATGCAACCAGGAGCTGTAATAAGTATAGCGGGCAAGGGTGTGCAATCAAGACCAATTCAAAGCGAATTGTGAGAAATCTAAATAAATGTGCACTGAACACTAAGCAGATGTTACAGAAGTTTGAAATGTACAATTTAAAAAAAAAAAACACACAATGGAAAATATGTGACCTTTAGTTACTTTGTCACAGATAATAGACAGAAAAAACATGTTGTTTACAAAGTAGAATACAGTTTTAACTAAATGTCAGGCAGAGAGGCAATTTGGGGGCTTCTCCATCACTCCCCCTTTTCCAAGGATATTTAGTTCCACAGGGAACACTTCTGAGAATGGAATGTGACCCGCAGCATTTGTATTCAAGGGAAAATGTCTGTACCTCTGACGTGTTAGAACAAGTAAGGTTTGATAAAAAAAATTAGACTTGATTTAGTAATCAAGCTGCTGTTTAAAATAAAGTCATTGCTTCTGCCCTGTGGCTCTGCAAAACATCTGCCACATACAGGTTTTGTCATTCTTGCTATAGAATCATCTTTAAAATAATGAATTATGGTAATCCTTTTGAATTATATAGCTAAACAAACTAAGTATGGGCAACAGGTAAAAATGTCATTCAGCAAAAAGAACTATTCAAACCTGCATGTTTTACAGCATATTAGTGCCAGTACAAAATAAACATCTATCTGTGGGATTCACTCCCACCCACAAGGACACCTGCCAGAGCAGACATCGGTCTTCATCCAAGTACACAAGATTTAACTTTGTGTGTAGATCTCTTGACCAAAATAGGCTAACCTCATCTGCATTGACATCAGTGCTTGTAATTTTGGAATCCAGCAGCCAAAAATAACTCTAGCTGTGCATGGTATACAAACAAAATGGTGCAGATCTATAATCTAACATGAGCTGTGGCACAACACAATTCTAATGGAGTTCCCACACATGATGAGGGGGAAAAGGGAACAAAATCTTTTGTTGCACATTATCTGTGTGTGTGTGTGTGTTAAAGTGAATGTAAATTATATGCTTTCTAATGAACATTATTAATTCTCAATATACTTGCAATGTAAACCGCAATGTTTATTTTGGAAAATAAGCATCTTGTAATATTATAATTTATTTTATAACTTATCTGCGTCTTGAACGCCAACTCCTCCCATCCTTGACTTCCGGTATTGCTTATAGAGCAGTCCCTCCTGCTCTCTTACGTAGGCTTGAAGCGCACTCCCGAGGAGACAACCATTTGCGCATGCGTTTTGAAACAGCTGTTAATATGCGCATGCATGCCCTGATCTGTTTCTATTCGTATTCTGAAATCTATTTGTCATTGCGCCTGCGTCTTTACGCCCTATGTAAATAAAGAAACAAAGTTTCCATTCCCGTAGTTTCAGCTCTCAACTCGAGCTATCCCATATATGGCGCCGTCAGAGGCTAAAGTGCCGTAAGTCTGATAAACCAGCGATGTCCAGAAATCTGCGTAAGTACAAATTTCTGGAGTCGCCAGTGACTTAAAGCACTTTAGAAACTGCCGGCGCCTACAAAACTTGACTAAAGTTATTAAATCTCCCGTACTGTCTAACACGCCTCCCAAACATAGCCCGACACGTCTAACCCTCTATCCGCTATCCCCCCTCACTATCCTAACAATAAAAAAATGTATTAACCCCTAAACCGCCGCTCCCGGACCCCCGCCGCTACCTAATAAAGTTATTAACCCCTAAACTGCCGCTCCCGGACCCCGCCGTCCAGCTATATTAAAATCTATAACCCCCTAATGTGAGCCCCTACCCCGCCGCCATCTAACTTACCTATCCACTAAAGTGAGCCCCTTACACCGCCGCCATCTACCTTACCTACCCCGCCGCCATCTACCTTACCTACCCCCTAAAGTGAGCTCCTTACACCGCCGCCATCTACCTTACCTACCCCCTAAAGTGAGCTCCTACCCCGCCGCCATCTATTTTAAAAATATTAACCCCTAATTTAAACCCCCTACACCGCTGCCACCTATATTAAACACATTAACCCCTAATCTAATCCCCCTACACCGCCGCCAGCTAGGGTTAGGGTTAATATAATTAATATAGTTATATTATATATATTAACCCTAATTATTTTAGGGTTAATATAGTTAATATCGTTATTATATTATATATATATATTAAGTATAATAACCCTATCTAACTCTAACATCCCTAACTAAATTCTTATTAAAATAAATCTAATTATTATTAATATTATTAATTAAAATATTCCTATTTAAATCTAAATACTTACCTATAAAATAAACCCTAAAATAGCTACAATGTACTTAATAATTACATTGTAGCTATTTTAAGGGTTTATATTTATTTTACAGGTAACTTGGTATTTATTTTAACTAGGTACAATAGCTATTAAATAGTTAATAACTATTTAATAGATGCCTAGTTAAAATAATTACCAATTTACCTGTAAAATAAATCCTAACCTATAATTAAATAAACTACAAATATCTAAACTAAAATACAATTAAATAAACTAATCGAAATTACAAAAAAAAAAAACACACTAAATTACAAAAAATAAAAAAAAGATTACAAGATTTTTAAGCTAATTACACCTATTCTAAGCCCCCTAATAAAATAATAAAGCCCCCCAAAATAAAAAATTTCCCTACCCTATTCTAAATTAAAAAAGTTAGCTCTTTTACCTTACCAGCCCTTACAAGGGCCTTTTGCGGGGCATGCCCCAAAGAAAACTGCTCTTTTGCCTGTAAAGAAAAACACAATACCACCCCCCAACATTACAACCCACCACCCACATACCCCTATTCTAAACCCACCCAAACCCCCCTTAAATAAACCTAACACTACCCCCCTGAAGATCTCCCTACCTTGTATTCACCCAGCCGGGCAGAACTCTTCATCCAATCCGGGCGATGTATTCAATCAAGCGGCAGAGAAGTCTTCTTCCATCCCGCGATGTCTTCAATCAAGCGGCAAAGAAGTCTTCTTCCATCCGGGCGATGTCTTCAATCAAGCGGCAGAGAGTCTTCTTCCATCCGGCGATGTCTTCAAGCAAAGCGGCATCTTCAATCTTCTTTCTTCGCTCCTCCGCCGCGAAGCATCCATCCGGCACGAAGACTGAACGAGGAATGAGGTACCTTTAAATGACGTCATCCAAAATGACGTCAGCCAATCGGATTGAACTTGAATCTGATTGGCTGATTCAATCAGCCAATCAGATTTTTCTACCTTAATTCCGATTGGCTGATAGAATCCTATCAGCCAATCGGAATTCGACGGACGCCATCTTGGATGACGTCATTTAAAAAGGTTCCTCATTCAGTCTTCGTGCCGGATGGATGCTCCGCGGCGGAGGAGCGAAGAAAGAAGATTGAAGATGCTGCTTTGCTTGAAGACATCGCCGGATGGAAGAAGACTCTCTGCCGCTTGATTGAAGACATCGCCCGGATGGAAGAAGACTTATCTTCCGCTTGATTGAAGACATCGCCCGGATCGGATGAAGACTTATCTTCCGCTTGATTGAAGACATCGCCCGGATCGGATGAAGAGTTCTTCCCGGCTGGGTGAAGACAAGGTAGGGAGATCTTCAGGGGGGTAGTGTTTAGGTTTTTTTAAGGGGGGTTTGGGTAGGTTTAGAATAGGGGTATGTGGGTGGTGGGTTGTAATGTTGGGGGTGGTATTGTGTTTTTCTTTACAGGCAAAAGAGCAGTTTTCTTTGGGGCATGCCCCGCAAAAGGCCCTTTTAAGGGCTGGTAAGCTAAAAGAGCTAACTTTTTAAATTTATAATAGGGTAGGGAAATTTTTTATTTTGGGGGGCTTTATTATTTTATTAGGGGGCTTAGAATAGGTGTAATTAGCTTAAATATCTTGTAATCTTTTTTTTATTTTTTGCAATTTAGTGGGGGTTTTTTTGTAATTTAGTTTAGTTTATTTAATTGTATTTTAGTTTAGATATTTGTAGTTTATTTAATTTATTGATAGTGTAGGTGTATTTGTAACTTAGGTTAGGATTTATTTTACAGGTAAATTAGTAATTATTTTAACTAGGTAGCTATTAAATAGTTATTAATTATTTAATAGCTATTGTACCCATTTAAAATAAATACCAAGTTACCTGTAAAATAAATATAAACCCTAAAATAGCTACAATGTAATTATTAATTACATTGTAGCTATTTTAGGGTTTATTTTATAGGTAAGTATTTAGATTTAAATAGGAATATTTTAATTAATAATATTAATAAGATTTATTTTAATAAGAATTTAGTTAGGGATGTTAGAGTTAGATAGGGTAAGGTAGGTAAGGTAGATGGCGGCGGGGTAGGGGCTCACTTTAGGGGGTAGGTAAGGTAGATGGCGGCGGGGTAGGTAAGGTAGATGGCGGCGGGGTAGGGGCTCACTTTAGGGGGTAGGTAAGGTAGATGGCGGCGGGGTAGGGGCTCACTTCAGTGGGTAGGGAAGGTAGATGGCGGCGGGGTAGGTAAGGTAGATGGCGGAGGTGTAAGGGGCTCACTTTAGTGGGGAGGTAAGGTAGATGGCGGCGGGGGAGGTAAGGTAGATGGCGGCGGGGTAGGGTCTCACTTTAGGGGGTAGGTAAGGTAGATGGCGGTGGGGTAGGGGGTCACAATAGCGGGTAGTTTAATGTAGCTGGCGGCGGTGTAAGGGGCTCACATTAGGGGTTAGATAATGTAGATGGCGGCGGGGTAGAAGCTCACATTAGGGGGTATGTAATATAGCTGGTGACGGTGTAGGGGGATCACATTAGGGGGTTATACTTTTATTGTAGGTGGCGGCGGGGTCCGGGAGCGGCGGTTTAGGTGTTAAACACTTTATTAGGGATTGCGGCGGTGGATCGCGGTTGACAGGTCGATAGACATTGCGCATGCGTTAGGTGTTAGAACCTGTTTGCGCATGCGCTACACGTGAACGAGCATGGATTGTCAATGACGATTTGTTAGGGAACGCATGCGCAGTTTGATTGCGTTAAGTGTGCAAAAAGGGGCTGGACGCCACGGGGTATCCTATATTATAAAAGGCTAAGTGTGTTTGTCTGAAGCTGTCATGCGCAGTAGAGACTGCGCGCGGACAAACACACCTGGCCTTCAGCTGCAGAGTAGTGCGCACTGCGGAAGCTGCCTGGTGGGGGCATGACCGGCGTTGAGCGTGCCGTGATGGGGGCGTGGCCGGCGGACGTGATGAGGGGGCATGATCGGTGGGCGTGGCCGCACGCGGGAGGGGCGTGGCCGGCGGGAGAGACCAAAACAGAGGAAGGAAAGAAAGCGAGCAGAAGAGGGGGGAAGAGCAAAAGAGGGAGAGAGAAAGAGGGGGAGAGAGAGGGGGGAGAGAGAGCGAGCTCAAAAGAGAGGTGGGAGAGAGAGAGCGCAAAAGAGAGGTGGGAGAGAGAGAGCGCAAAAGAGGGGGAGAGAGAGCGCAAAAGAGAGGGGAGAGAGAGCGCAAAAGAGAGGGGAGAGAGAGCGCAAGAGAGGGGGAGAGAGCGCAAGAGAGGGGGAGAGAGCGCAAGAGAGGGGGAGAGAGCGCAAGAGAGGGGGAGAGAGCGCAAGAGAGGGGGAGAGAGCGCAAGAGAGGGGGAGAGAGAGCGCACAAAAGAGGGGGAGAGAGAGAGCGCAAAAGAGAGGGGGGAGAGAGAGCGCAAAAGAGAGGGGGGAGAGAGAGAGTTTAAAAGAGAGGGGAGAGAGAGAGTTTAAAAGAGAGGGGAGAGAGAGAGAGAGAGAGAGTGCACAAAAGAGGGGGAGATAGAGTGCAAAAGAGAGGGGGAGAGAGTGCAAAAGAGGGGGAGAGAGAGCAAAAGAGAATGGGGAGAGAGAGTGCAAAAGAGGGGAAGAGAGAGCAAAAGAGGGGAAGAGAGAGCAAAAGAGAGGGGGAGAGAGAGCAAAAGAGAGGGGGAGAGAGTGCAAAAGAGAGGGGGAGAGAGTGCAAAAGAGAGGGGGAGAGAGTGCAAAAGAGAGGGGGAGAGAGTGCAAAAGAGAATGGGGAGAGAGAGTGCAAAAGAGGGGAAGAGAGAGCAAAAGAGGGGAAGAGAGAGCAAAAGAGAGGGGGAGAGAGAGCAAAAGAGAGGGGGAGAGAGCGCAAAAGAGAGGGGGAGAGAGAGCAAAAGAGAGGGGGAGAGAGAGCAAAAGAGAGGGGGAGAGAGAGCGCAAAAGAGGGGGGGAGAGAGAGCAAAAGAGAGGGGGAGAGAGAGCAAAAGAGAGGGGGAGAGAGAGCAAAAGAGAGGGGGAGAGAGAGCAAAAGAGAGGGGGAGAGAGAGCAAAAGAGAGGGGGAGAGAGAGCAAAAGAGAGGGGGAGAGAGAGCGCAAAAGAGGGGGGGAGAGAGAGCAAAAGAGGGTGGGAGAGAGAGCAAAAGAGGGGGGGGAGAGAGAGCAAAAGAGGGGGGGGGGAGAGAGAGCAAAAGAGGGGGGGGAGAGAGAGCAAAAGAGGGGGGGGAGAGAGAGCAAAAGAGGGGGGGGAGAGAGAGCAAAAGAGGGGGGGAGAGAGCAAAAGAGGGCAAGAGAGAGCAAGAGGGGGGAGAGAGCAGATGAGGGGGGGAGAGAGAGAGCGAGCAAAAGAGGGGAGAGAGAGCAAAAGAGGTGGGAGAGAGAGAGCAAAAGGAGGGGGAGAGAGAGCACAAGAGGGGTGAGAGAGAGAGAGCAAAAAAGGGGAGAGAGCAAAAGAGGGGGGAGAGTGCAAAATAAGGGGGAGAGAGAGAACTAAAAGAGGGGGGGAGAGAGAGAGCGCAAAAGAGAGGGGGGAGAGAGAGGGAGCAAGAGTTGGAACCGCGGTACCTAAAAAATTGGCCAGTGTACACGGGCTTTAGGACTAGTGAGCTATAATTCGTTAAAGGCAATGCCAATCAAATTAGATACAAGGGACAAGATGGCGGGCGGAGGAAGAAAGTAAGCGAAGTAGGGTTATAAATCCTTCGATTATGGTTTATTCTTAAATTATAAAAAAATTATGACTTAAACTAACGTTTATTTTCGGTAATTAACAAGATGAGGAAGAGGGGTGAACGTGACTTGACATTCAGTTTAAGGTGTATGTGATATTAAAAATAAGTGCCTGGCAGCTCTAGAGAAAAAGCAAAAAAATATTTATTGTCCATTTTATATCTATTCCTAATTATCCCCTAATAAGGGGATACTAGTGACCCTGCACTACTGTGTGTTTAACCCTATAAGGACAGCAGTGCCCATTATTTGATAGAAACAGATGAATTTAGAACATCTGTTACCAAAAACAATACAATACTAAGTGTTGAATTCAGAAAAAAATAAAACAAAATTAATCATTCAGATAAAGTATGCGATTTTAAACAACTTTCCAATTTACTTCTTTTGTCAAATCTGCTTTGTTCTCTTGGTATTCTTTCTTGAAGAATAAACTTTGGTAGGCTAACATGAGATTAAAATTGTAAATATGTTTAAAAATGTTGTGCTTAATCTTGTTCATTCAAGCTTAATTTTAACTTTACTATCCCTTTAAATTTTAGGAAAGGGGGACAAAAAAATAAAGTATATTGCAAAGACGTTTTTAAACTACACATAATATAACACTTTATATTACAATTTCATGCTGGTTAAAACTGCCCTTTTCGTATCTAGAATTCCTTTCCCTGCTTATAAAATGCACAAGTACACCAGATTTGTAGGTTTTGTATGAGTATTCGCAAGTTAGGGAATGTTGCTTTGTCAAAAAAGACAAAACAAGAGCACATAAGTGAAGAGTTTTCACAAGTCTTGTACTGTCAAAGTAGCAATTGCTGACAAGTTAGTCCAAAACAGTTCCCCTCTGAGCAGGATTCTTCATATTAGTCATCACATGACAACATCCAGTGGTACTTAGTAGGGAAGATCTGAGTCATGAAAAGTTCTTCCCCTGTAAGAAACCAATGTGAACTCAACCAAACGTATATTATATCAGTTGGTCTACAATAGCAAAAAACATAAAATTATGCTTACCAGATAATTTCCTTTCCTTCTGTATTGGAAGAGTCCACAGCTGCATCCCTTACTTATGGGAAATACTGAATCTGGCTACCAGGAGGAGGCAAAGACACCCCAGCCAAAGGCTTAAATACCACCCCCGCGCACACACACTTCCTCATAACCCCAGTTATTCTGCAGAGAAAACAAGAAACAGTAGGAGAAATATCAGGGTGAAAAAATGTGCCAGAAGAATAAATTTAAATTTAGGGCCGCCCATCGGAGAACACGGGCAGGAGCTGTGGACTCTTCCCATACAGAAGGAAAGGAAATTATCTGGTAAGCATAATTTATGGTTTTCCTTCTTAATATGGCAAGAGTCCACAGCTGCATTCATTACTTGTGGGAAACATATACCCAAGCTCTAGAGTACACAGAATGCTAACTGGGAGGGAAAAAAAGAGGCGGACCATAATCTGCAAAACCTCCTGAAGGCTGCTTCAGCAGAAGCAAAAATATCAAACTTGTAAAATTTGGAAAAATGTATGTAAGGAGGACCAGGTAGCCGCCTTACAGATCTAATCCACAGAGGCCTAATTTTTGAAGGCCAAGAGGAAACCACTGCTCTCGTAGAATGAGCCGTAATCCTCAGAGGAGGCTTATGTCCCGCTGGCTCTATGCTAAAATGGATGACACTCCTGAGCCAAAAAAATAAGGAAGTCAAAGAGGCCATTTGACCCCTACGCTTCCCGGAAAGGAAAAACAAAAATAGAAAGAAGTTTGCTAAAATTCCTTTGTGGCCTGAAGATAGAACTTCAGGGACCAAACCACATGAAAAATTCTGTTGTAAACATTTCTTTGACGAAGGAGGATTAGGACATAAGAAAGGAGCGACAATTTCTTGATTGATGTTGCGAATTGACACAACCTAAGGAAGAAACCCTAACTTGGTTCATAGAACAGCCTTATCAGCATGGAAAGCCAAATAAGGAGGGACGCATGGCAAGGCAGCAATCACAGATACTCTGCGCGTAGAAGCAATAGCCAGTAGAAAAGGAAACTTCCAAGACAACAATTTAATGCCTACTTCATGCATAGGCTCCAATGGAGCCCATTGCAAAACTTTAAGAACAAAAACTCCAATGAGAAGCATTAGATCTAAACACAGGCCTGATCCTAGCAGAGCCTTAACAAATGACTGCACATCTGGAAGCTCAGCAAACCTCTTGTGCAGTAACACAGACGGGGCCGAAATCTGTCCCTTCAGGGGACTTGCAGAAAAGCCCTTCTCCAGTTCATCCTGGAGAACAGAAAAAGTAGGTCCTCCACACCTTATGATAGATGCGACGAGCAACCAGCTTAGGAGCTTGAATGAGAGTAAAAATAACTCTCAGAAAAACCTCTCTTGGCTAGGACTAAGCGTTCAATCTCCACGCAGTCAGCCTCAGAGAATCTAGACATTGATGAACAAAGAGACCTTGGTTAGCAGATCTCTGCGACAAGGTAACTTTCACAGAGGAGATGACATCCCCACTAGATCCGCGAACCATATCCTTCGCGGCCAAGACCGAGCAATCAATATCACTGACGCCTGCTTTAATCGAGACACTACACTAGGAAGTAGTGGTAACGGCCGGAAAGATAAATTAGGTTGAACCTCCAAGGCAATGCTAATGCATCTGTTAGCTCCGACTGAGAATCCCTGTACCTTGACCCATATCTGGGTAGCTTGGTATTGAGACGTCATAAGATCTTCCTCTTGCAAATCTCCGCAAACACTCGGGATGGAGAGACCATTCCCCCAGATGAAAGGATTGTCTGCTGAGGAAATCCGCTTCCCAGTTGTCCACAACGGGAATGTGGATCGCTGACAGCAAACAAATGTGGGTCTCCGCCCACTCCCGAATCCGAGACACTTCCCTCACAGCTAGTTAGCTTCTCGTTCTTCCTTGATGGATGATGTAAGCTACCGAGGTTATATTGTCTGATTGGAATCTGATAAACTGAGACAAACCCACCAGAGGCCAAGCCTTCGGAGCATTGTATATTGCCAGAAGAGCCAAATGAGATTTCCTCCTGACTCCATAGGCCCTGTGCCTTCCTGGCACCCCAAACAGCTCCCCCATCCTGACAGACTTGCAACCGTAGTCACAATCACCCAGGACAGACGTACCTCGGGACAAGTGAACCGGACAAAAACACCAAGAGTGATTCTCTCAATTGGTTATCCAGTAAAATCTGTTGAGACAGATCAGAATGATCGCCATTCCACTGCTTCAGCATGCGCAGTTGCAACAGTCTGAGGTGAAACCTGGCAAAGAAAATTATGTCCATGCTGGACACCATGAGACCAAACACCTCCATACACCGAGCCACAGATGGCCTTAAGGAGGTCTGAAGGGCAAGACATGTTGAAGCTAGCTTGCAACGTCTCTGGTCTGTTAGAAATATTCTCATTCTATTATAGTACCCTATATTCTACCATGGTACCAGATACAAGAGAACTCTCTCTATATTTATCTTCCATCCATGGGATCGAAGAAGACAGGAAAGATTCTGAATCGTCCACTCTGAAAAATTTCTTGGAGTCGTAGCTAGACCAAACGGAAGTGCAATAAACTGGAAGTGCTGGTCCAAGAACGCAAACCTTAGGAACTGGAAGTGATCTTTGATAATTGGTATGTGAAGGGACCATCCTTCAGATCTATCATGGTCATGAACTGCCCTTCTCGAACGAGGGGTAGAATGGACCTTATTGTTTCCATCTTGAACGAGGGGACATTTAAAAACTTGTTTAAGCACTTTAGGTCCAGAACTGGACGGAACCTTCCCTCCTTCTTTGGGACCACGGAAAAGTTTGAATAGTATCCCAAACCTCTCACTGCGATAGGCACCGGGACAATAACTCCTAAGAGGACAGATCCCGTACGCACCCCAGAAAGGCTTCCCTTCTTTCTTGTCAGGAAGACAGGAAAGAGAGGAGGAATCTGCCCTTGGGTAGCTGAGACTTGAAACCTATCTTGAAACCCTGAGCTATGACCTCCAGGACCCATGGATACTGCACGTCCCTGAACCAAGCGACTGAAAAGAGCAAAGTCTGCCCCCTACATGATCCGGAAGAGGATCGGGACCGTCCATTCATGCCAACTTAGATTTGGCAGGCTTCTTGTTCTGCTTGGATCTATTCCAGGACTGAGCTAGCTTCCAAGAGATCTTGTTTTGCTCTGGCTTAGCAGAGGACTGCTGATATGGGCTTTAAAAGAATGAAAATTGTCCCTTAGACCAGTTCATATTTTCTTGCGGTAGGAGGGTACCCTTGCCCCCTGTAACCGTGGAGATAAATGAGTCCAGACCTGGACCAAACAAATCATTCCCTTAAAGGGGAGAAGTCTAGACTTAAGTCATATCCGCAGACAATGACTTCAGTCAGAGCACAATGGGCCTGAACAGAAAAAGCTGAAGACGTAGCATTCAGGCCAAAAATCTGCTTATTACCATCACAGATAAAAGAATTAGCAACCCTCAATGCCTTAATTCTTTCCTGAATAATGTCGAGGGGACCCTCCCCCTCGATCAAATCCCGTAAGAAGTCACACCAATAGGTAGCTGCTGCAGCAACCGCGACAACAGCCGGTTAAAACAAATATCCCGTATGTTGAAACATCTTTCTTAGAGTTTCCATCTTTTATCCATGGGCTCTTTAAACGAAGAGCGGGATAGTAGTACATTTAGCAAGGGTGAAGATAGCGCCATTCCCTTTTAGGGACAGAACCTCACAACTCCATTGAGAGTCCAGGACCGGGAACAATTTGCAAAAGGGAGAAGAGGGGAAAAAGGAATCCAATCCTGTCCCATTCAGTCTTAATAATGTATGCCATCTAAAAAGGAGCAGGGAAGGATAAGGTACCACCTGGTACTCAAACTCTATCCAATTTAGGAATCAAAGGTTCATCAGGCAATTTGGCCTCTGGAACCTCTGAATTCGCCAAAAACTTCCTTTAGAAGAAAGCGCAAATTCCTAAAACTAAAGTCTGGTTAATGCGCAGCCGGAGGTTTAGAGGCAGCAGACTCCGACCCAGAATGTTCATAATCTGAAGTCTCAGAAAGAACTTCATCCTCGGATAAACCTATCAATTAAATCCAATAAATTATCTGATGTACTCTGGGAAGGAGTGCAATATGTAACCTTTCGCTTGCGCTTAGCAAGGCGAGATAAAGCATTAAAGGCTGCAGACACCACCGTCTGAACTGCGCAGTAACGTCTGGTGAAAAAAAAGCCCCCCCCCCCCAGATGGAGGATCAGCAATGCTACTGGAAACTGAATGTGTGGTACGCACCTCACAGGACGACAACTCCTCAGAGGTGGACGGCTCAGTGGTATCGAAAATGTTAAGGAATTACTCTTTAGGAATAGAGGGAGTACCCTCTAAAATAACAGAACCCTCCATTGCTAGTGCACTAACAGGAGAACTATAGAAATCTTATTTTATTAAAAAAAATGGCACCTTATACCCCAATGGCTGGGGCACTCAACACCTCCTATGACCCAGACAGTACAAAGATTTATGACATCTCTCTGATAAACACCCGGTCAGGAAAGAATCACATAGTGCACAATGCAGGGCCATCCCTGCTAAGAGAAAAAGTGCGCCAAGCTTGTAAGCTGCACAGCATTCAAAGTGAAAATGAAACCTGTATATTCCATAACAGCCTATGAGCTCATAACATCTCACACATAAAAAGCAGCATAAATGTAAACATATAAGATTAATCCCCACTGTTCAATAATCCCCCTCAGGACATATTAACCCTTGATTCTATACAGATAAAAAGGAGTCCCACTGTGACCCTGTCTTCTTGCGTTATCATACATGTATAAAAAAATGAAACGATCTTACCAGAATCTATGCCGTGGAACAGTAACACGGTCCTTCAAGTTTGACAGATAATATTGTTGCTTCTGACATGGACTTAAGTGAAGAAAGCAGGCAGCGAAACTCGTCAACGCTGATTGCTTATGGAGCTTTTAATATGAGTCGGGATGGTTTCGCAGAAAGACTCTCCCTGCATCTCCGGACTCTAACTTTCATTCATGCTCTCACTGAGAGGCTGACAAGACTACTTAAAACTCCAGCCCCGTCTCGGAAAGTACTACCCTCCGTAAGAGACTACTACAAAATCTTCTCTAACACTTCTCTGCCTACCTCCTGTGACGAAAGGTAAAGAATGACTGGGGTTATGAGGAAGTGGGGGAGGTATTTAAGCCTTTGGCTGGGGTGTCTTTACTTCCTCCTGGTGGCCAGGTTCAGGATTTCCCACAAGTAAGGAATGCAGTTGTGGACTCTTCCCATATTAAGAAGGAAACTATATTCTTACATACATGAGAACCCATATAAACAAGTTTCAAATAGGGAGTGCAGAAAAAAAACAGAAAAGGGGTGAAAGCTCACAGCAGGTTTCTAAGAGGCACAATTCATGATCAATAGGAATGATGTTTTGTTTTGAAACTTGCATTCTTCAATATGGCAAGTTAACAGACATTACAGGTTTTGGGTTTTATTTGTTTTTTGTTTTGTTTTTTGCAACAGAATGCTGTTTAATTCTTAACGAAAGAAAAAAAAAAAAAAAGCAACAAACCTTCTTATGAGAAGTACCTGTTAAAGGGACATAAAACAGGTTGAGATCTGTGCATATCCTAAAAAGGGCTGATTAATTAAAAATAGTTTGCATAACAAAATTGCTTAAAATGTGCTGGCAAGTATTTTAAAATAATTTTCAATAATAAGCAAAATGTATTACATAGCTAAGCTGCCTAGAGCAGCCAACTCCACCCCCCTTATCAGTGTTCAGACACAGGCATTGTATTTCAACTGAATTCACAGCTTCTAGACATGCTCCAGCAGATAATCCCTATGCACTTTTGCATTCTACCAAAACAATAATAGATATAGATACAGCCATAAAAGGAAATGTGTAGGGGAAGTTAGAGCTTTACAATTCAGAAACTAAAAAGAAAGGGTTAATGGCGAGGCACTGCAGTATAAATTTGCAAATAAAGTAATTATATTTTGTCTCTATCCCAACTTGTTTTATGTCCCTTTTTTTCTTTTTTTTTTTTTTTAACTTCTGCACACTCAAGGGTGTGTGCGAGGGGGTTTATTATAGCTAAGCTTATTACTTAGTAATTACTAAGTCCAGAAGAACATGTAAATACTATTCAAAGAGGCTAGTCTGGTATGACCCTACAATAAATATATCTAGCTGGATTAAACTCTAGTTTAAACATGCGATAACCAGTAAATTCAAAACATAAATTTAGGTAGCAGACATATAGGTTATTTCATCCTCACCCCCCTCATTAGAGGGAATTTGTAGTCATATCTGAACCTTATGCAGACATATAGTTGCGCTGTTAAGGGCTTCTAGCACTAATATATATGAAAACGGTTTCCAGCTGAACATACTGTCTCTATATCTATGCACATTAAACAATATAAAGCTATTTAACTCTGGGGTAGTACATATAGGCGATTAGCTATATTGTCCCAAGTAAAAACAAAGTCTTGAGTGATGGGGACCTGTCCATTGACTACCATCGTCTTAACTACCTCACCAGACGATTGCTGTAAAGGATTTTAGCTGTTTAGCCAAGCCCAGCTTTGAGGGTCCTCATCGTGGGAGATCGCTGACAATCAGCACCTTGGGTGGACCTGTGTAGTTCAGTCAATGACAAATTTCGGGTCCCAATGTTGCAAATGGAATTTGGAATGCACAGACACAATACAGATAATCTGCTTGCCAAGATAGAGAGAGGAAGCAGGTTAGGCTGCAGGATTCGACAGCTTGTTGGTTAAATAAAGTCTGAGAGTCCCCCATCTCCGCTGAGCCACAACAGATCTGCATGCGAGCCGGTCTTTCACTGTTGAGTGGATAGAGTGCGGCAGGGTCAACCGCAACAGAAAACAAAGCCTCATTTTCAGATGAAGTAAGGGAGTGATGGTTCTCAGCATTAATACGCGTGGGTAATAGGGGCATCTGCACTGGAAACCTGCTGTTCTAAGGTTTCTACATTAGGCGGTTCTGTAACATGCCATGTCCCAAACGCTGTTGATATGAGTTGCTCGAGTTTGATAGTGATCATCTAGAAGTTGAAGGATCCTCTCCTCACATGAGGTTGATGCCATTATAATCCCTTTCAAGTACGATACTTCCAAATTAGTTGCTCCTCATTTTTAGTAGTTAGATAATAGATCTACAAATAATTTATCCTGTTACAGGATACCATAACCCCGTTAGTGGGGGGGGGGTTAAGTTGCTGCAGCCCCAGACTTACGTTCCACAATTCAAAAAGGTCCCGCTTCAGATTTTTCTGATCACACCAGATCACAAGATGGCTGTCGGGCCTGTGGAGAACTTTTTCACGCAGCTGTCCAAAAGAGCATAGGCTAAGACATAGTCGGGTATCCGCTCTCAAGAGATCTTTTAACTCAGAAGAGTATGCTTGTTCAAGGATTCTGGATTATTATAGTTTTTTCTGGTAATTTTTCATAAATCGTATTTCACTCACGGAGCTTCACTCCGCCCCTGTTTTATGTCCCTTTAAGCACAGAAGAGATTCCCGCATTGATCTAACTGATCTTTTATGTGCCTTTGATTCCTGTCATTCTACACTGTGTAATAAGGCCGTGTGTATGTCTAATAGATAATTATCTTTATTTGTAATGCTCCTTCATGTGCCTCATCTTTACTTGTAGGCAGGGACACAATTCTGCAAGTATGTCAAGAAAACAATGGAGATGGCGGACTTGTTACTCGAGCAGATATAACTCACTTTTTGCAGTTCCTTGTCTCTGCTTAAACAAATTAGTACAGTGTATAGCCCAATTCTCAAAACTGGAAAAAACACAATTTTTGTTTTGCTGCACATAATTAAATATTTTATAGCTAAATCTCAAATTGTATACCGTTCCTTTAATCTATAAGGCTACACATCACTGACGGGCCAAAACGATTGTCTGGGGTTGCTGTGTTCCTTGTTCAGAGAGGAATTGCCTGGTATTTTGACACTAGACTGACCGTAATAGGCTGGATCAGACTGATATACTACAGGAAAGTTCTATTCTGTGAAAAGCATTACTGAGCTAAAATAAGTTGCACCCAGGTGGTAAATCGCCATAGAACAGGCTTACAATGTTATTGAGCTGGTTGTTCGTTCCTGTGAGTGTGCTTCTCTCTGCGTGTATTAAAATCAATTTCAAACAGACATATACGACCCCTTGTTATAGACAGATTTGCAATACTACAATATTTTTTAATTATAAATGTTTAGCAAAATGGGAGGCTACCAACACCGAAACTACCAGTTGTGTATGTTATTGTGAACAAACATTTCAAAATGTAATCACTGTAGTTTCAAACTGTAAATTATTAACCTTCTGTCTGGACTTCTCCCCAGAGACAGAGCGGTATGCTAATGTTTATCCCAAGCCTTGGGGTCAAGCAATATGCCAATATATCTGTTGACATTGGTTATACAACAGTGTGTTCAGTTACTAAAATGTCTATAAAGATTGCTCATTTACATCAGTACAACAGATAAAAGACAGACTGGTTTATAAACCTATAAAAGGGGGGGCCACCATGTTGTAACTTAAGATATTCTGGTTTTCCTAGCCTGTCCTACTTATCTCCTCTGCTGAAGACTGTATGGGAGAGTTGTACATACGCTGATAAAGGAGCACTAAACTGTAAGAGATTAAAGGGGTATAAAACAGTCTGTTTCATTGTTGAAAAAAATCACTAAGCTGTGGATTATACTTAATATAAATCATAGCCATATGTATTATTCATCATTTTAAAAATGACTTTACCTTTTTATTTAAATTCATTTGTGCAGTGTCCAATACTTTCTGTCACATCCACATAAGAGCTTGGGTCTTTTCAGGAAGGCATATATAACTTAAAGGGACAGTCTAAGCAAAAATTGTTATTGTTTAAAAAGATAGGTAACGCCTTTACTACCCATCCCATTGTTAGATTAATATACTTTGACATCTAAACCTCTACATTTCTGCCTGTTTCAAAGGCTCTATTGACAGCCTCTTAATCACATGCTTTTGCATCAGATTTTTACAACAGGAGACTGATAGTTCATGTGAGCATGTTCATGTTAAGATTTAGCACAACACAGTACTAAATGCAACTTAATAGATTTTAAATAGTCACAGTCATGTGATCAGGGGGCTGTCAGAAGATGCTTAGATACAAGGTAATCACAGAGGTAAAATGTATATTAATATAACTGTGTTGGTTATGCAAAACTGGGGAATGGGTAATAAAGGGATTATCTATATTTTAAAACAATAGCAATTCTATTGTAGAATGTCCCTTTAATGTTATAAATATTCTAGAGTAACATGAGCTGGTTTACTATTCAGTGAATACTAGAAAAACAGGAAGTCTGTTTTGCCAATGCTTATAAGAGGACAGAATGCAACTTGAAAGGGACAGTCCATGTGACAATTGATTTTTTTTAAAAAGATAATCCCTTAATTATCTATTACCCAGTTTTGTATAATCAACACTGTTATATTAATATACGTTTTACCTCTATGATTACTTGTTTATAAGCCACTGCAGACTGTCCCTTATCTCAGTGCTTTTATTTTTTTATTTTTGTTGTGCTAGTTCATTCTCCACGGGAGTGAGCACAATGTTATCTAAATGGCACACATGAAATAGCACTGTCCGGCTTCTGTACAAGATTGTAAAAAGCTAAAGAAAGCACTGAGATAAGGGGCTGCCTGCAGGGGCTTACAACAGGCAATCAAGGTTTTTAAGTATAAATAATATAACAATATTGGTTACGCAAAGCTGTGGAATGGGTAGTGAATACACTATCTTTTTAAAAAAATAAAGAAAAAAAATCAAGTAAACTGTCCCTTTAAGTTACAAATTTGTTTTTAACTAAAGGAGTACTTTCATATCCCTTTAAAAGGTGCTCTAGACAAAGCAAGTTGAGAACCAACAGATTGTGTGATGTAAAGCTGCATATGACAAGTCTAAAACAGATTAAAGTGCCACTAAATATTCCATATTTCCAATAAAAATCAATAAATATAATGCTGACAACCAATCTTAACTTACCTGATGTTTAAAATGAGCACCCATTTCTAAGGAAAAGAACTTTGATTTCACAAAATATTTACATGTCGCTTACTACCACTCACAGATTTGTATCTGATTAGGAGTCTGTGAAAGTTCACGCATGAGCAGAAGGTGTTGGTGATGTCACAGCGAAGCGTGAAGGCACCCCGTGCCGGGAACACAGTGCACATAAAAGACAGGAGTGTGCACAGTATTCCCAAAAGAAACAAGACAAAATGTATCAAACAAATGCAGGCATTGAGGGCCCTATTCCCAGAGGAACTTAAAATCTTGAGGCTAGGAGTGTGAGAAACAGAAGGTGAGGACTGCAAGGGTGAGAATGTTAGTACAGAGTTAGATGAGGGCAACTAATAGGTAAGTGGAATTAATTTGTTACTTAGTTGGGTGGTAGGCTTCCTTGAACAACAATGTCTTTAGGAAATCTTTAAAGAAAGACAAATTAGGAAAAGGTCTGACAGCGCGAGTAAGAGCTTTCCAGTAGTAGTGATAGAAGATGCAAGGAGCATGTCATTGCTGGAATTTAGGGAGTGGCTAGAGCAGGGCTCGACAAATCCAGGTAGCCACTGGCTCCTATAATTTTACCCCTGGCTCCTAACTTTTTGGGTTATCCTTCATATCTCTATATACAACTGCCACTTTCTGGCTCCTTAAAATATGTCTGGCTCCTAAATCTTTTTACTGGCTCCTAATTTTTAAATAGATTTGTTGAGCACTGGGCTCGAGTATATTTGCTGATTTGTGAGGACAGGTAGTGGGGAGCGCAGTTGATAAGGGCTTTGTAGGTCAGGGTGAGAATGTTTTACTTAATTCTGCTGTGAAAGAGGAGCCAGTGAAGGTACTCACATAGAGGGGCAGCAGATACAAAGAGGCAGGAAAGGTGGATTAGGGGGGAGAGGCAGAAGAGTGGAAGGCCAGTTACAAGGTTATTGCAGTAGTCAAGTTGGGAAATTACAAAGGAGTGGAATAGTTGCTTAGTGGTGTAAAAGCCCAGAAACTGACAGATTGTGCAGCTAATGCGTAGGTATTGGCTGCAGGATGAAGAGAGCAATTGGATGGTGGGGGTAAAGGACAAATTGGAATCAAGTGTAACACAGAAGCAGTGGACTTGGAGTGATGGGAAGATAGTAGTGCCGCCTACAGTGATAGAAAAGTAAGAAATCAGAGTAGATCTAGAGGGGGGGGGATTAGGAGGAGCTCAGATTTGGACGTGTAATCTTTAGGTGGCGAGAGGCCATCCAGGAAGAAATGCCAGATAGCAGTAATTGACATGAGAAAGGACTGAGGGAGAGAGGGTTGAGAAGTAGATTTGAGTGTCATAAACATAGAGGTGATACTTTAAACCATAGCTGTTGATAGGTTTACCCAGTGAAGAAGCAAAAATAGAGAAGAGTAGAGGACCCAGGATCAAGCCTTGAAGTATTCTAACCGGCAAAGGCATTAAAAGGGGAGTCACCGTTAGCAAATTAAACAGAAAAAAGGAACTGCTAGAGGAAAGGCGGATCTAACAGAGGGCAGTGTCACAGAGACCTAGAGAGCCAAGAGGCTGGAAGTATCAATATATCCAGATACTTAAGTTTTTTAAAAAGTGAATAACTTGCAAAACAAAAAAAATGGCCTAATAAAAATAGGTATCAGACAATTCTTTCTTTATAATACTCCAACACTATGAACTAGGGCTGCATGATTAATCGCATGACGTCACCTCTGACGTACAGGAGGGCTCTGCTGCCGATTAAATCTGTTAAAAGGGGGGTGGGGGAAGCTGCACTCGGGCTTCAGTTGTCAGCTGTATCAGCTCTATATGCTGCAGACCTGGGGGTAAATATTTTCTTTAGCTGTTGGCGGTCCATTAAAAATCCCAGTGCAGTAACTCAGGGCTCCATATTGTAAGGCCCGAGAGAAACCCTCAAACAACTTCCAGACAAGCCACTGACAATACGGCCTCTGTGTGTGTACCGTGTCGTGTTGTCAGTGGCATGTCTGGAAGTTGTTTGAGGGTTTCTCTTGTGCGTTACAATATGGAGCCCCGAGTTACTGCACTGGGATCTTTAAGGAGCAGGAACTGGTTACTGAGCTTGCTGCATTATCAGGGCAGGTAACACGCAGTGTAAGATGTTGGGCTGGCTTTAGCAGCAGCAGCATGGGAGAAGAGGAGACTAAGACTGGAGAGCACATAGGCAGTCAAAAGAAGCAGTGATCCCCCCAGTCTGGGGCGTCTCCTCCTCGGGCTGTGACTTCATCCTCAGCCCCGGAGCTTCAACCCAGCATGGCCCCACTCTTGTTACTCTCCCCACTGGAAGAGGAGTGTTTACTTAACTGTCTGCATTTGCAGTAAGTTTGTACAGGTACAATGTGAGGGTTAGTGTATAAGCAATGCGCTACTTCATAATGTAGTAGGCGTGTATAAAGGTACTTTGCTAAGGCCTCTGTAGGAGCACAGGCAGCTGGGGGACAGCAGGTAACACGCAGTGTAAGAACAACGTGGGCTGATGTTGCACAACTCTAAGTAACCTCTGTTACTAACACAACTGTAAGGTTTCAGAGAGCTGTGTGTCATGTGACAGATGAGTAAAGTTACTTTTAAAAAATTGCGATTAAAATCGAAATCGCGATATTTTAGGTCCAAAATCGTGATTTTCATTTTTTACCATATCGCCCAGCCCTACTATGAACCTATAGAGTGGAGGAGGTTATTATGGTTATTGAATAGCCTTAGGGATCCAAGTTGTTACTCCTCCCCTCTTCTTTCTAGAGAGCCATGTTACGCAGCCAGCTTGTGATTGAGGTAAGACGGGACCCTGAAATTAGAAGCATCGATCCACACAAAACGCTGAGAGATGCTTACGCAGAGAAGTGCTGTGGGGGGAGTTAGAGTAGCAGACATGTCCCACTTGTGAGTGTTTGGTGTTTTTGGTTTACCGCTACTCTCCAGCTTTATTATACTCCAACGCTGTAAACCTCCGAATATTACTTCCGCAGTTTTAATTATTACATACAGCTTTGGTGAATATTTTCCACTTTAAAGTGAAGGTAATGCTAACCATTCTGGATCTATGCTACACTTATATTAGGTCTCAGTAAACATTGCCGCTAAGTATTTTTTATTTTTTTTAAAAAGATGTATTTTATTCAAGTTTAAAAATCTGTACCGTTTCGTCGCCAACTCCTCCCATACAAAACTTCCTGCTTTTAATGTGTGACGTATAGAGTAGTCCCACCCGCTCTATACGTAGCTATGAAGCGCGCTCCTGTGAATAAATGTATATGCGCATGCGCCAGTCTCCGCTTAAATATTCAGTCTCTTCACTGTATCGATCGTGCTGGCTGTAACAGCCGTAACGCAGTTAGCTTGACTTGACCGTCACTTTAATAAAGACTTGCAGCTGCACTACAAAAAGAACAGCTCAAGCTTTACTGACAATCTAGCTGAGCTGCACCCTTTATGTGCCAACGTGCACACTGGACAAAGCTGTAATGTATTACTATTGCTTATAGGTGATTGGCTAGAGAGATCTCATTCAAATTAAAGGAAAACCCTCTCTGGACATAATCGGTCGGTTTGTGGCGGTGGAAAAATAGAACAAACATTTTAAGATGTATTTTTTTTATTTACTTCATATGAAATATTATCAACAATTGACTTGTAATTGTACACACTGCTGGTAACAAGTTTGCTTTGTTCTCTTGGTATTCTTAGTTGAAAGTTAAACCAAGGAGGTTCATATGCTAATTTCTTAGACCTTATAGACTGCCTATGCATTTAACAGTTCATGTGTTAGTTCATGTGTTTCATATAGATAACATTGAGCTCATGCACGTGTATTTACTGAGGAGCGAGCACCAATTGGTTAAAATATAAATCTGTCAAAAGAAGACAAATAAGGGGGCAGTCTGCAGAGGCTTAGATACTAGGTAATCACAGAGGTACAACTTGTACTATTATAACTGTGTTTGTTATGCAAAACTATGGAATGGGTAATTAAGGGATTATTTATCTTTTAAAACAACAAAAATTCTGGTGTTCACTGTCCCTTTAAGTATTCCATTCACTTCTATTTTTACAGAGTGTACCCAGAAACTCTGTTAATTGTCAAAAATGTAGTAAAGATACTTGAAGACAGAATCAAAGCTAAGCCAAATTTGTTTCCAGTTAGCTGACCTATGTGTCCCCTGTGGAAAATTAATTCCATGACAGTGCTAGCAATTAGATGTTCCCTGGTCTGTGAACTAACACAGACTTTCACAAATTCCAAGAGCCAGGGAGACACCTCACAACACTTTAAACCTGTACCCTGAAGTCCAAGTGGTCTGTGTATGTTTGAGAAACCCAAGAACAGAGCAGTGGCAGGCAGGGTGGGATCCAGCAACTCAAGGACAGTGTTTTGGTAGGGAATTAGAGAACCAAAGATGGGAGACTGGTCACTCCTGAGTGAGGTTTGAGCAGAAGATGAAAAAACAGTACTTAAATCCAGGAGGAAAATACAGCTTATAAAAGCCTCAAAATTGCCCAATTTCTGATATATCTTTATTCCATTTCCTTCTTGGACTCCTAATAATGTGTAGCTGGCCTCAAGTTTCTGATAAGTTTCATATAAAATGTGTCATCCCCGTCTATAATTTAGAGAATGTTGAAAACTATAATACAATACAGCAAACAAATGGCACCACCCATAATTATATTTATTTAACTATTTAAAATTCTACTGAAAGTATGAGTCATTCTCAGAAGATAAAAGTTATATTTCTATCACTTTGCATCATCTTGCTTTCGGAGAAGGGCAACTGCCGAGTTATATTAACATGGATCAGCTAAACAAATCTGTTGCCTAGGCAATTAACTAATAAATTTATATCATCCATGTATAAAAAGCACGGTATAAAAAGCTTAAAGGACCACTAAATACAGTAGAATTGCATAATTAACAAACGCATAATAAAAAGACAAGGTGATAACGCCTACTCTGAATTTCAAATAAGTAGTAGTTTTTATTCTGGCAAAAAAAAAAAGTTCTTGCATTTTCTGGCCCCCTGTATCATGTGACAGACATCAGCCAATCACAGATTAGTATACGTATACCCTGTTAGCTTGTGCACATGATCAGTAGGAGATTGTTTCACAGAAAATGTGTGTATATAAAAAGACTGTGCACAATTTGATAATAGAAGTATATTGGAAAGTGTCTTAAAACTGCACACTCCTGAATCATAAAAGTTTATTTTGACTTGAGTGTCCCTTTAAGTTAAAGGTGTTCATTTCAATAAAAACAACTGCCACATCTCTTTAGAAGGGCATGGATTGTACTTACAATTTTTTTTTTATCAAAATAATGTGTGTGTTTTATGACCGGAACAAGTATTAAAATGAAGTTATAATAACAAATATTTTGTACAACTAATGAGTCAGTTAAAATTACAGTACACAGACATGTCTAGATTACAGGGTAGGAATTCTTGGAAGACAAATGAAAAGAGAGCTGCCCTTCTATGTGGTTCCTCAACATTACAGATTAGTTTAATAAATCACAATTAGGAGAGAGGCAGGTAGAAGAAAAAAAAAAGAGAGAACAGTCCCAACATAATAACCCTAATAATGTAGGCCACAACAAAGATCTAAACAAGCAGCACAGCATTGCAAAATATCTGCCTACAAAATAAACGTCAACATTTAAAATAGTTGTTTTCATCAGTGTTGCAATCCAGTGACATTCCCCTTCAAGCAATCACTGTGTAAACTGTTGCAGAATGAAAGCACAAATTCCGGCAGGAAGTCTATCTGTAGCAGTCAAACAATTAATAATTACAGGAAAACTGAGCAAAATAAATAATGAAAAACATAATTTATGCTTACCTGATAAATTTATTTCTCTTGTAGTGTATCCAGTCCACGGATCATCCATTACTTATGGGATATTCTCCTTCCCAACAGGAAGTTGCAAGAGTTCACCCACAGCAGAGCTGCTATATAGCTCCTCCCCTAACTGCCATATCCAGTCATTCGACCGAAAACATGCAGAGAAAGGAAAAACCATAGGGTGCAGTGGTGACTGTAGTTTAAATGAAAAAATTACCTGCCTTAAAATGACAGGGCGGGCCGTGGACTGGATATACTACAAGAGAAATAAATTTATCAGGTAAGCATAAATTATGTTTTCTCTTGTTTAGTGTATCCAGTCCACGGATCATCCATTACTTATGGGATACCAATACCAAAGCTAAAGTACACGGATGAAGGGAGGGACAAGGCAGGTACCACTGCCTGAAAAAAATCCTGTCTCCCAAAAATAGCCTCCGAAGAAGCAAGGTATGAAGCGCAGACCAAGACGTCGTCTTGTAAATCTGTTCAACAGAAGCCTCATTTCAAAAAGACCCAAGTGAAAGCCACAGCTCAAGTGGAATGAGCTGTAATCCCTTCAGGAGGCTGCTATCCAGCAGTCTCATAAGATAAACGAATTATGCTTTTAACCAAAAAGAAAGAGAGGATGCTGAAGTCTTTTGACCTCTCCTCTGTCCAGAGTAGACAACAAACAAGTAAATGTTTGATGAAAATCTGAAGTAGCTTGTAAGTAAAACTTTAAAGCACGAACCACGTCCAAATTGTGAAATAGGCGTTCCATCTTTGAAGAAGGATTAGGATACAAGATTCTTGTTAGATACCACCTTAGGTAAAAAACCCAGTTTTGATACGCAGGACTACCTTATCCGTACGGAGGACTAGATAAGGAGAATCACATTGTAAAGCAGATAACTCAGAGACTCTACGAGCCGAGCCGAGGAAATATCTACCAAAAAGGAACTTTCCAAGATAAAAAGTTTGATATCTATAGAATGAAGAGGTTCAAACGGAACTCCTTGAAGAACATTAATAATCAGGTTTAAGCTCCATGGCCTGACAAAATGCCTGAACGTCTGGAGTATCTGCCAGACGCTTGTGCAAAAGAATAGACAGAGTAGGAATCTGTCCTTTTAAGGAACTATTTGACAACCCTTTTCTCAAAATCATCTTGGAGAAAAGATAGTATCCTGGGAATCCTGACTTTACTCCATGAGTAACCCATGGATTCATATCAATAAGATATTTATGCTATATCTATCTTAAATTTTCCTAGTGACAGGCTTTCATGCCTGTATTAAGGTATCAATGACTGACTCGGAGAAGTCATGCTTTGATAACATCAAGCGTTCAGTCTCCAGGCAGTCCATCTCAGAGAAGTTTAATTTAGATGGTTGAAAGGACCCTGAGATAGAGGGTCCTGTCTCAGAAGCAGAGACCATGATGGAAAAAATGACATGTCCACCAAATCTGCATACCAGGTCCTGCGTGGCCACGCAGGCGCTGTTAAAAACACCAAAGCACTCTTCTGCTTGATCTTGTGCAAAGACCTCCGGAGGGAATTCCCACTTCCCCAGGAGAAAAGTCTGACGACTTAGAAAATCCACCTCCCAGTTCTCAACACCTGGGATATGGAGAGCTGATAGACAAGAGAGAGTCTCTGTCCAGTGAATTATTTTAAGACTTCTAACCTCGCTAGGGAACTACTGTACCCCCTTGATGGTTGATGTAAGCCACAGTCGTGATATTGTCAGACTGAATCTGATGTACCTCAGAGTTGCTAACTGAGGCCAAGCCTGAAGAGCATGGAATATCACTCCCAGTTCCAGAATATTTATTAGAAGGAGGGTCTCCTCCTGAGTCCACTATCCCTGAGTCTTCATGGAGTCCCAGACTGTATCCCAACCTAAAAGGCTGGCATCTGTTGTAACAACTGTCCCATCTGACCTGCAGAAGGTCATACCCTTGGACAGATGGACCCAAGATAGCCACCAGAGAAGAGAATCTCTGGCCTCATGGTCCAGATTTAACAGGGGGACAAATCTGTGTAATACCCGTTCCATTGACTGAGCATGCATAGTTTCAGCGGTCTGAAATGTAGGCGTGCAAACGGTACTATGACCCTTGCCGCTACCATTAAGCTGATTACATTCATGTACCGAGCCACCGAAGGGCGCGGATGGAATGAAGAACACGGCAGAAATTTAGAAACTTTGACAACCTGGACTCCGTCAGGTAAATTTTCATTTCTACAGAATCTATCAGAGTCCCTAGGAAGGAAACCCTTGAGATTGGGGATAGAGAACTCTTTCCTTGTTCACTTTCCACCCATGCGATCTCAGAAATACCAGTACTACGTCCGTATGAGACTTGGCAATTTGGATGTTTGACGCCTGTATCAGGATGTCGTCTAAATAAGGGGCCACTTCTATGCCCGCGGTCTAAGGACCGCCAAAGCGACCCCAGAACCTCCATAAAGATTCTTGGGGCTGTAGTTAACCCAAAGGAAAGGGATACAAAACTGGTAATGCCTGGCTAGAAAGGCAAACCTGAAAAACGATGGTGATGTATATGCATCGTAATGTGAGGATAAGCATCCTTCAAATCCATTGTAGTCCACTATTGACTCTCCTGGATCATAGGTAAGATGGTACGAATAGTTTCCATCTTAAATGATGGAATTCTGAGGAATTTGTTTAAGATCTTTAGATCCAAAATAGGTCTGAAGGTTCCCTCTCCTTGGGAACCACAAACAGATTTGAGTAAAAACTCTGACCCTGTTCCTCCCTTGGAACTGGATGGGTCTCGTACACAGTGTAAGAATGTCTCTTTCTTTATCTGGTTTGCAGATAATTGTGAAAGGTGAAATCTCCCCTTTTTTGGGGGAAGCTTTGAAATCCAGAAGATATATCTGGGATATAATTTCCAATGCCCAGGGATCCTGGGCATCTCTTGCCCACGTCTGGGGAAGAATGAAAGTCCGCCCCCTACAGGATCCGTTACCGGATAAAGGGCCGTTCCTTCATGCTGTCTTAGAGGCAGCAGCAGGCTCCTTGGCCTGCTTATCTTTGTTCCAGGTCCGGTTGTCTCCAGACCGTCATGGACTGAGCAAAAGTTCCCTCTTGATTTGCTTAGAGGAAGTTGATGCCACACCTGCCTTGAAGTTTCGAAAGGCACGAAAATTAGACTTTTTTGGCCCTTGATTTGGACCTGTCCTGAGAAAGGGCATAACCTTTTCCTCCAGTGATATTAGCAATGATCTCCTTCAAACCAGGCCCTAATAGGGTCTGCCCCTTGAAGGGAAGTTAAGTAGCTTATTTATTAAAGTCACGACAGCTGACCATGATATAAGCCATAGTGCTCTGCGCGCCAGTATAGTAAAAACAGAATTCTTAGCCGTTAGTTTAGTCCAATGAACAAAGGCATCAGAAACAAAAGAATTGGCTAGCTTAAATGCTCTAAGCTTGACAAGTATATTCATCCAATGGAGTCGCTACCTGTAAAGCCTCATCCAGAGACTCCAACCAGAACGCCGCAGCAGCAGTGACAGGAGCAATGCATGCAAGGGCTGCAGGATAAAACCTTGTTGAATAAACATTTTCCTAAGGTAACCCTCTAATTTTTTATCCATTGGATCTAAAAAAGCACAACTGTCCTCGACAGGGATAGTGGTACGCTTAGCTAGAGTAGAAACTCTTCTCTCCACCTTAGGGACTGTCTGCCATAAGTCCTGTGTGGTGGCATCTGTTAGAAACATTTTTCTAAAAATAGGAGGGGAAGAGAACGGCACACCTGGTCTATCCCATTCCTTATTAATAATTTCTGTAAACCTCTTTAGGTATTGGAAAAACATCAGTACACACCGGCACTGCATAGTATTTATTCAGTCTACACAATTTCTCTGGCACTGTGATTGTAACACAGTCATTCAGAGCCGCTAAAACCTCCCTGAGCAACAAGTGGAGGATCTCAAGCATAAATTTTAAATGTAGAAATATCGGAATCAGGTTAAATCATCTTCCCTGAGTCAAAAATATCACCCACAGACTGAAGCTCCCCTCAGCTTCTGCATATTGTGAGGCAGTATCAGACATGGTTCTTGACGCATCTGTATGCTCTGTATCTACCCCCAGAGCTATCTTGCTTTCCTTTAATTTCAGGTAGTCTGACTAATACCGCTGCCAGAGTATTATTCATAACTTTCGCCATGTCTTGTAAAATAAACGCTATGAACGCCCTTGATGTACTTGGCGCCATTTGAGCGTGAGTCCCTGAAGCGGGAGTCGAAGAGTCTGTCACGTGGGGAGAGTTAGTCGGCATAACTTCCCCCTTGACAGAATCCTCTGGTAAAATAAACGCCATGGGCGCCCTTGATGTACTTGGCGCCATTTGAGCGTGAGTCCCTGAAGCGGGAGTCAAAGGGTCTGACACGTGGGGAGAGTTAGTCGGCATAACTTCCCCCTTGACAGAATCCTCTGGTGATAATGTTTTTAAAGACAAAAAATGATCTTTATTGTTTAACATGAAATCAGTACATCTGGTACACATTCTAAGATGGGGTTCCACCATGGCTTTTAAACATAATGAACAAGGAGCTTCCTCTATGTCAGACATGTTTGTACAGACTAGTAATGAGACTAGTAAGCTTGGAAAACACTTTAAATCAAGTTAACAAGCAAATATAAAAAACGTTACTGTGCCTTTAAGAGAAACAAATTTTGTCAAAATTTGAAAAACAGTGAAAAAAGGCAGTAAATCAAACGAAATTTTTACAGTATGTGTAATAAGTTAACAGAGCATGGCATCCACTTGCAAATGGATGATTAACCCCTTAATGCAAAAAACGGATCAAAAAAACGACAGACGTTTTTTAACAGACACAACAAAACTGCCACAGCTATGCTGTGGATTACCTTCCCTATAAACGATTTTGGAAGCCTTTTTAGCCCTTTAGAGATGTCCTGTAGTATTCATTGGACTGCTGAGGGAAGCTGGATGATTCATTTTGTAATTTTAACTGCACAAAAAAGCGCTAAAATAGGCACCTCCCACTCATATTACAACAGTGGAAGCCTCAGGAAAACTGTTTCTAAGCACAATTTAAGCCAGCCATGTGGAAAAAACTAGGCCCCAATAAGTTTTATCACCAAACATATATAAAAAACGATTAAACATGCCAGCAAACGTTTTAAATTACACTTTTATAAGAGTATGTATCTCTATTAATAAGCCTGATACCAGTCGCTATCACTGCATTTAAGGCTTTACTTACATTACTCTGGTATCAGCAGCATTTTCTAGCAAATTCCATCCCTAGAAAAATATTAACTGCACATACCTTATTGCAGGAAAACCTGCACGCCATTTCCCCTCTGAAGTCAACTCACCCCTCAGAATATGTGAGAACAGCAATTGATCTTAGTTACTCCTGCTAAGATCATAGAAAACGCAGGCAGATTCTTCTTCTAAATACTGCCTGAGATAAACAGTACACTCCGGTACCATTTAAAAATAACAAACTTTTGATTGAAGAAATAAACTAAGTATAAAACACCACACTCCTCTTACGACCTCCATCTATGTTGAGAGTTGCAAGAGAATGACTGGATATGGCAGTTAGGGGAGGAGCTATATAGCAGCTCTGCTGTGGGTGAACTCTTGCAACTTCCTGTTGGGAAGGAGAATATCCCATAAGTAATGGATGATCCGTGGACTGGATACACTTAACAAGAGAAATATATATATTTAACTATTCATAATCACATTTTATGGGGAATTGGCCCAAATGAAATGCTAACCATGCAGGATAATACATACAAAAGGTAATTTAGATCAAGATAGTGCATGATAACAATTCCACTGCTGTTTTAATGCCTTATTCTAAAGGAAATTTTCCATAACTGTTTTTTCTTTTTTTTTTTTGGGGGGGGGGGGGAAGACGACGACATCTTACCTCACATTAATCATTAATTAATTAAAGTATCACAAAATAGATCTACAGTGCCCCTACAATTGGGAATGAAGCAGTTAATGGCATTAGGCCTATAATTGAATTTTCTCTAATCCTTTGAAAGGCATAAAACACCAAATTAGGTGTTGAGACCGTCTACTCCAGAATGTTTATTGTTTGAAAAGATAGATAATCCCATAATTATTCATTATGGCTTAGGTTTGATTCTGTCTTCAAGTATCTTTACTACATTTTTTGCATAACCAACACGGTTATAATATACTTTTTACCTCTGATTACCTTGTGTCTAAGCCTCTGCAGACTGCCCCTAATCTCAGTTCTTTTACAAGACTTGCATTTTAGCCAATCAGTCCTGATTCATAAATAACTCCACAGGAGTGAGCACAATGTCTTCTATAGGTCATACATGCACTAGCACTGTTTAACTCTGAAAAACTGTCAAAATGCTCTTAGATAAGAGGTGGTCTTCAAGGACTTAGAAATTAGCATATGAGCCCACCTAGGTTTAGTTTCAACAAAGAATAGCAAGAGAACAAAGAACATCTGATGATATAAGTAAATTAGAAAGCTGTTTAAAATTGCATGCCCAATCTGAATCATGAAAGTTTAATTTTGACTAGACTGTCCCTTTAATTCCTCGTTTTATTTCTGGTGTCTTGCTATACAATAACATACCAGACAAGTCTAAACTTTTTTTAAAATACATTAAAATAATTTTTGCGGCAATGGTTTGTGAACAGCCAAACTTGTTGGAGCCACTCTGGGCTTGAGTCTGCAGGCAACTAGGCCAGCCCAGGTAACAATATTAGTATACAGTGCCTTGTTTTGCAGACGTATCTGTTAAAGCCAAAACAGGGAAATAAATGTAGCAGGCTTAGCCTTAATAAGACAGCAGGACGCATTTCAAGTTCTGAGGATCCTACATGAGAAGGGGTTGAAATAAAAGTATATTGCAAGGTTGTTTAACTATGCAAAAATAAATATTTTATTACAGTCCCTTGAAAAAACATAATTTATGCTTACCTGATAAATTCCTTTCTTCTGTTGTGTGATCAGTCCACGGGTCATCATTACTTCTGGGATATAACTCCTCCCCAACAGGAAATGCAAGAGGATTCACCCAGCAGAGCTGCATATAGCTCCTCCCCTCTACGTCACTCCCAGTCATTCGACCAAGAATCAACGAGAAAGGAGAAACCAAGGGTGAAGTGGTGACTGGAGTATAATTTAAAAAATATCTACCTGCCTTAAAAAACAGGGCGGGCCGTGGACTGATCACACAACAGAAGAAAGGAATTTATCAGGTAAGCATAAATTATGTTTTCTTCTGTTATGTGTGATCAGTCCACGGGTCATCATTACTTCTGGGATACCAATACCAAAGCAAAAGTACACGGATGACGGGAGGGATAGGCAGGCTCATTATACAGAAGGAACCACTGCCTGAAGAACCTTTCTCCCAAAAATAGCCTCCGAAGAAGCAAAAGTGTCAAATTTGTAAAATTTGGAAAAAGTATGAAGCGAAGACCAAGTTGCAGCCTTGCAAATCTGTTCAACAGAGGCCTCATTCTTAAAGGCCCAAGTGGAAGCCACAGCTCTAGTAGAATGAGCTGTAATTCTTTCAGGAGGCTGCTGTCCAGCAGTCTCATAGGCTAAACGAATTATGCTACGAAGCCAGAAGGAGAGAGAGGTAGCCGAAGCCTTATGACCTCTCCTCTGACCAGAGTACACGACAAACAGGGAAGACGTTTGTCGAAAATCCTTAGTTGCCTGCAAGTAGAACTTGAGGGCACGAACTACATCCAGATTGTGTAGAAGACGTTCCTTCTTTGAAGAAGGATTCGGGCACAGAGAAGGAACCACGATCTCTTGATTGATGTTCCTGTTAGTGACTACCTTAGGTAAGAACCCAGGTTTAGTACGCAGAACTACCTTATCTGAATGAAAAATCAAATAAGGAGAATCACAATGTAAAGCTGATAACTCAGAGACTCTCCGAGCCGAAGAAATAGCCATTAAAAATAACACTTTCCAAGATAACAACTTTATATCAATGGAATGAAGGGGTTCAAACGGAACTCCTTGTAGAACGTTAAGAACAAGGTTTAAACTCCATGGCGGAGCAACAGTTTTAAACACAGGCTTGATTCTAGCTAAAGCCTGACAAAAGGCCTGGACGTCTGGATTTTCTGACAGACGCCTGTGCAACAAGATGGACAGAGCTGAGATCTGTCCCTTTAAAGAACTAGCCGATAAACCCTTTTCTAAACCTTCTTGTAGAAAGGACAATATCCTAGGAATCCTAACCTTACTCCAGGAGTAACCTTTGGATTCGCACCAGTATAGGTATTTACGCCATATCTTATGGTAAATCCTTCTGGTAACAGGCTTCCTAGCCTGTATCAGGGTATCAATAACCGACTCAGAAAAACCACGTTTTGATAAAATCAAGCGTTCAATTTCCAAGCAGTCAGCTTCAGAGAAGTTAGATTTTGATGTTTGAATGGACCCTGTATCAGAAGGTCCTGTCTTAGAGGTAGAGACCAAGGCGGACAGGATGACATGTCCACTAGATCTGCATACCAAGTCCTGCGTGGCCACGCAGGCGCTATTAGAATCACTGATGCTCTCTCCTGTTTGATCTTGGCAATCAATCGAGGAAGCAGCGGGAAGGGTGGAAACACATAAGCCATCCCGAAGTTCCAAGGTGCTGTCAAAGCATCTATCAGAACCGCTCCCGGATCCCTGGATCTGGACCCGTAGCGAGGAAGTTTGGCGTTCTGGCGAGACGCCATGAGATCTATCTCTGGTTTGCCCCAACGTCGAAGTATTTGGGCAAAGACCTCCGGATGAAGTTCCCACTCCCCGGATGAAAAGTCTGGCGACTCAAGAAATCCGCCTCCCAGTTCTCCACTCCCGGGATGTGGATTGCTGACAGGTGGCAAGAGTGAGACTCTGCCCAGCGAATTATCTTTGATACTTCCATCATTGCTAGGGAGCTTCTTGTCCCTCCTTGATGGTTGATGTAAGCTACAGTCGTGATGTTGTCCGACTGAAACCTGATGAACCCCCGAGTTTTTAACTGGGGCCAAGCCAGAAGGGCATTGAGAACTGCTCTCAATTCCAGAATGTTTATTGGTAGGAGACTTTCCTCCTGATTCCATTGTCCCTGAGCCTTCAGAGAATTCCAGACAGCGCCCCAACCTAGTAGGCTGGCGTCTGTTGTTACAAATGTCCAGTCCGGCCTGCTGAATGGCATCCCCCTGGACAGATGTGGCCGAGAAAGCCACCATAGAAGAGAGTTTCTGGTCTCTTGATCCAGATTCAGAGTAGGGGACAAGTCTGAGTAATCCCCATTCCACTGACTCAGCATGCACAATTGCAGCGGTCTGAGATGTAGACGTGCAAAGGGTACTATGTCCATTGCTGCTACCATTAAGCCGATCACCTCCATGCATTGAGCTACTGACGGGAGTTGAATGGAATGAAGGACACGGCATGCATTTAGAAGCTTTGTTAATCTGTCTTCTGTCAGATAAATCTTCATTTCTACAGAATCTATAAGAGTCCCCAAGAATGGAACTCTTGTGAGAGGAAAGAGAGAACTCTTCTTTTCGTTCACTTTCCATCCATGCGACCTTAGAAATGCCAGAACTAACTCTGTATGAGACTTGGCAGTTTGAAAGCTTGAAGCTTGTATCAGAATGTCGTCTAGGTACGGAGCTACCGAAATTCCTCGCGGTCTTAGTACCGCCAGAAGAGCACCCAGAACCTTTGTGAAGATTCTTGGAGCCGTAGCCAATCCGAATGGAAGAGCTACAAACTGGTAATGCCTGTCTAAGAAGGCAAACCTTAGATACCGGTAATGATCTTTGTGAATCGGTATGTGAAGGTAAGCATCCTTTAAATCCACTGTGGTCATGTACTGACCCTTTTGGATCATGGGTAAGATTGTCCGAATAGTTTCCATTTTGAACGATGGAACTCTTAGGAATTTGTTTAGGATCTTTAAATCCAAGATTGGCCTGAAAGTTCCCTCTTTTTTGGGAACCACAAACAGGTTTGAGTAAAACCCTTGTCCTTGTTCCGACCGCGGAACCGGATGGATCACTCCCATTAATAACAGATCTTGTACACAGCGTAGAAACGCTTCTTTCTTTATCTGGTTTGTTGACAACCTTGACAGATGAAATCTCCCTCTTGGGGGAGAGAATTTGAAGTCTAGAAGGTATCCCTGAGATATGATCTCTAGCGCCCAGGGATCCTGAACATCTCTTGCCCAAGCCTGGGCGAATAGAGAGAGTCTGCCCCCCACTAGATCCGGTCCCGGATCGGGGGCCCTCGATTCATGCTGTCTTAGGGGCAGCAGCAGGTTTCCTGGCCTGCTTGCCCTTGTTCCAGGACTGGTTAGGTTTCCAGCCTTGTCTGTAACGAGCAACGGCTCCTTCCTGTTTTGGAGCAGTGGAAGTTGGTGCTGCTCCTGCTTTGAAATTCCGAAAGGGACGAAAATTAGACTGTCTAGCCTTAGCTTTGGCTTTGTCTTGAGGCAGGGCGTGGCCCTTACCTCCTGTAATGTCAGCGATAATTTCTTTCAAACCGGGCCCAAATAAAGTTTGCCCTTTGAAAGGTATATTAAGTAATTTGGACTTAGAAGTTACATCAGCTGACCAGGATTTTAGCCACAGCGCCCTACGTGCCTGAATGGCGAATCCTGAGTTCTTAGCCGTAAGTTTGGTTAAATGTACTACGGCCTCCGAAATGAATGAATTAGCTAGTTTAAGGACTCTAAGCCTGTCCGTAATGTCGTCCAGCGTAGCTGAACTAAGGTTCTCTTCCAGAGACTCCATCCAAAATGCTGCCGCAGCCGTAATCGGCGCGATGCATGCAAGGGGTTGCAATATAAAACCTTGTTGAACAAACATTTTCTTAAGGTAACCCTCTAATTTTTTATCCATTGGATCTGAAAAAGCACAGCTATCCTCCACCGGGATAGTGGTACGCTTAGCTAAAGTAGAAACTGCTCCCTCCACCTTAGGGACCGTTTGCCATAAGTCCCGTGTGGTGGCGTCTATTGGAAACATCTTTCTAAATATTGGAGGGGGTGAGAACGGCACACCGGGTCTATCCCACTCCTTAGTAACAATTTCAGTTAGTCTCTTAGGTATAGGAAAAACGTCAGTACTCGCCGGTACCGCAAAGTATTTATCCAACCTACACAATTTCTCTGGTATTGCAACAGTGTTACAATCATTAAGAGCCGCTAAAACCTCCCCTAGTAATACACGGAGGTTCTCCAATTTAAATTTAAAATTTGAAATATCTGAATCCAATCTGTTTGGATCAGAACCGTCACCCACAGAATGAAGCTCTCCGTCCTCATGCTCTGCAAGCTGTGACGCAGTATCAGACATGGCTCTAGTATTATCAGCGCACTCTGTTCTCACCCCAGAGTGATCACGCTTGCCCCTTAGTTCTGGTAATTTAGCCAAAACTTCAGTCATAACAGTAGCCATATCTTGTAATGTTATCTGTAATGGCCGCCCAGATGTACTAGGCGTCACAATATCACGCACCTCCCGGGCGGGAGATGCAGGTACTGACACGTGAGGCGAGTTAGTCGGCATAACTCTCCCCTCGCTGTTTGGTGAAATTTGTTCAATTTGTACAGATTGGCTTTTATTTAACCCCTTAATGACCACAATGTACCCTGTATATCACTGGTCGTTAAGGGGTTTTTGAGGACATAATAGCACAAGTCTAGCAAGAAAACGCTATTAATGCCCTCCCTCCAGCAGGCTTTGTGGAATAGAGCAGTCTCAACGCTGGTGGCAAGACCGCGCTTTAAAACAATCAAGTCCCAAAAAAAGGCCAGCGACATACAGGGTACGTCGCTGGTCCTTAAGGGGTTAAAGTAGCATCAATACAGTTAGTACATAAATTTCTATTGGGCTCCACCTTGGCATTGGAACAAATGACACAGGTATCTTCCTCTGAATCAGACATGTTTAACACACTAGCAAATAAACTTGCAACTTGGTTACAATCTTATTTAACAAAAACGTACTGTGCCTCAAAGAAGCACTAAACGATTAAATGACAGTTGAAATAATGAACTGAAAAACTGTTATAGCATCAGTCCTAGAAAACAACACAACTTTTAGCAAAGGTTTGTTCCCATTAGTAAAGTAACAATAATTAAATTTGAAACGTAAAAATTACAGAGCAACGTTTTTAATCACAGTCAATATATAAGTCTCACAGCTCTGCTGAGAGAATCTACCTCCCTTCAAAGAAGTTTGAAGACCCCCGAGTTCTGTTAGATATGAACCGGATCATGCAGGAAATACAAGAGTAACTGACTGGAAATTTTTGATGCGTAGCAAAGAGCGCCAAAAACGGCCCCTCCCCCTCACACACAGCAGTGAGAGAGAAACGAAACTGTCACAATTAAAACAAGCAGCTGCCAAGTGGAAAAATAATGCCCAAACATTTATTCACTCAGTACCTCAGAAAATGCAAACGATTCTACATTCCAGCAAAAACGTTTAACATAATAAATACCTATTAAAAGGTTTAATGTACTTTTTACAGAGTAATTCCAGTGAAGTACCATCCCCAGAATACTGAAGTGTAGAGTATACATACATGTTATTATAACGGTATGGCAGGATTTTCTCATCAATTCCATTCAGAAAATAAAAACTGCTACATACCTCAATGCAGATTCATCTGCCCGCTGTCCCCTGATCTGAAGCTTTTACCTCCCTCAGATGGCCGAGAAACAGCAATATGATCTTAACTACTCCGGTTAAAATCATAATAAAAAACTCTGGTAGATTCTTCTTCAAACTCTGCCAGAGAGGCAATAACACGCTCCGGTGCTATTGTAAAATAACAAACTTTTGATTGAAGTTATAAAAACTAAGTATAATCACCATAGTCCTCTCACACATCCTATCTAGTCGTTGGGTGCAAGAGAATGACTGGGAGTGACGTAGAGGGGAGGAGCTATATGCAGCTCTGCTGGGTGAATCCTCTTGCATTTCCTGTTGGGGAGGAGTTATATCCCAGAAGTAATGATGACCCGTGGACTGATCACACATAACAGAAGAAACACATACTAATACAAGCAGTCTGCTAAAAAAAGAGGTAATGTCCTGTGCAGTGGTACCAAAAGTTCAAGTATGGCCAGGAAACTCAAAATATAGCATGAACAATAAAGTTATTTTATAAATAAAACATTCAGCGCAGCTGGACTTTGCTGTACATGAGATATTGAAGAAGGGTTTGGCAGTAAACCATGTCAGCCTGCACAAGAGAGGTGCTGCACTTCATTTTCAACATTTAGGAAACTAAAATTGTCATAATCCAACACATAATTTTATATCCTAAGCTTTGCTTTGTCCAGAAATAGGACAGCCCCCTTGGTCATAAATATTCTAAAGGGGAGGTTATGGAACCATTATAGTTTATGGCCCCATACACAAGACTTGTGTAATAAATCCGGCTCCAAAAAGAGTCGAACCGCATGAGCTATACAATAGAAATGCACATTTCTATTAAAGGGACCCCAACATTTTCTTTAATGATTTGGATAGAACCCAGCATTTTAAAGAACTTTCCAATTTACTTCTAATATCAAATTTGCTTCATTCTTTTGTTATCATTTGCACTACTGGCAGTTAGATGAACACATCTAGTTAGCCAATCAGAAGAGAAAAACGTGTGCAGGCACCATTCAGCATAAAGCTCCCACTAGTATAGGATATGTGCACATTGCCGCCACCTACATAATGTTATTAGCCCCTAATCTGCCACCCTTAACATCGCCGCCACCTAAATCAAACTATTAACCCCTAATCTGCCACTCCCGATATCGCCGCCACCTAAATACAGTTATTAACCCCTAATCTGCTGCCCCTAACATCGCCGCCACCTAAATACACTTATTAACCCCTAATCTGCTGCCCTTAACCCCTAAACCTCTGGCCTCCAACATCGCTAACACTAAATAAATATGTATTTAATTAAAATTTTCTAACTTACAAAAAAATAAACACTAAATTACAAAAAATAAAAAAATAAATTTATCAAAAATAAAAACGAATTACTCCTAATCTAATAGCCCTAGCAAAATAAAAAAAACCTAGCCTACACTAAACGGTCAATGGCCCTTAAAAGGACATTGCCCGAAAGAAATCAGCTCTTATACCTGTAAAAAACAAAAAAAAAAATACAAACACCCCCCAACAATAAAACCCACCACCCAACTAACCAAACCCCCCAAATAAGAACCTATCTAAATAAACCTAAGCTCTCCATTGCCCTGAAAAGGGCATTTAGCTCTTTTAACTTACCAAAACCATAAGCTAAAAAAAAACCCCACCCAAAAAACCCTTAAAAAAAAAAAAAAACCTAACACTAAGCCCTGACGATCCACTTACAGTTATCGAAGTCCGGACATCCATCCTCATCCAGCCAGCGAAGTCCTCATTCAAGCGAGAAGTCTTCATCCAGGAGGCCTCGTCGATCTTCATCCAAGCGAGAAGTCTTCATCCAGACGGCATCTTCTATCTTAATCCATCTAGCGCGGGTCCATCTTCAAGACATCCGGCACGGAGCATCCTCTTCTTACGGTCGTCGCTGGAAAATGAAGGTTCCCTTTAAGTGACGTCATCCAAGATGGCGTCCCTTATATTCCTATTGGCTGAAAGATTTCTATCAGCCAATAGGAATTAAAGGGGAAAAATACTATTGGCTGTTGCAATCAGCCAATAGGATTGAGCTTTCATTCTATTGGCTGATTGCAACAGCTAATATGATTTTTTCCCCTTTAATTCCTATTGGCTGATAGAAATCTTTCAGCCAATAGGAATGTAAGGGACGCCATCTTGGATGACAGCACTTAAAGGGAGCCTTAATTTTCCAGCGACGACCGTAAGAAGAGGATGATCCGTGCCGGATGTCTTGAAGATGGACCCGCTCCGCGCCGGATGGATGAAGATCGAAGAGGCCTTCTGGATGAAGACTTCTTTACGCTTGTTTGATGACTTCGCCGGCTGGATGAGGATGGATGTCCGGACTTCGATAACTAAGTAAATCGTCGGGGTTAGTATTAGGTTTTTTTAAGGGTTTTTTGGGTGTGTTTTGTTTTTAGGTTACGGTTTTGGGCAATGTTTAGCTTAGGCTTATTTAGATAGGTTTTTATTTGGGGGGGGGAGTTGGTTGGGTGGCGAGTTTTACTATTGGGGGTGTTTGTATTATTTTATTTACAGGTAAAAGATCTGATTTCTTTGGGAGAATGCCCCACAAAAGGCTCTTTTAAAGGGCCATGGGCAGTTTAGTGTAGGCTAGTTTTTTATTTTGGGGGGCTTTATATATTATATTATAGGGCAAATAGATTAGGAGTAATTCGTTTTTATTTTTGATCATTTTGTTTTTTTTATAATTTAGTAAATTGTATTTTATTAATTTAAATTAATTTAATTTTATTGTAATGTTAGTTTTTAGTGTAAGGCAGGTTAGGTTTTAATTTACAGGTAAGTTTGTATTTATTTTAACTAGGTAGTTAGTAAATAGTTAATAACTATTTACTAACTAGTCTACCTAGTAAAAATAAATACAAACTTACCTGTGAAATAAAAATAAAACCTAAGCTCGCTACAATATAACTAACTATTGGTTATTTTGTAGCTAGCTTAGGGTTTTTTTTTTTCAGGTAAGTTTGTATTTAGTTTTAAATAGGAATTATTTAGTTAATAATTGTAAGGTTTATTTAGATTTATTTTAATTATATTTAAGTTAGGGGGTGCTAGGCTTAGGGTTATGATAGGGTTAGGAGTTAATATATTTATGTAGAGTTAGTGATGTGGGAGGTCAGAGGTTAATAATTTATGTTAGTATATTTTGTTGTGGGGGACTTGCGGTTTAGTGGTTAATAGGTTTATTATAGCGGCGGTATATGGGCAGACGGCAGATTAGGGGTTAATATTTAAATAGTGTTTGCAATGCGAGAGGGCGGCGGTTTAGGGGTTAATAGGTTTATTATAGTGGTGACGATGTCGGGGAGCAGCGGAATAGTGGTTGTCCTGAGCGGCAGATTAGGGGTTAATAATTTTATTTTAGTGTTTGCGATGCGGGAGAGCCTCGGTTTAAGGGTTAATAGGTAGTTTATGGGTGTAAGTGTACTTTGTAACAGCTTAGTTATGGGTTTTATGCTACAGCTTTGTAACGTAAAAGTCATAACTACTCACTTTAGATGCTAGTATGGATCTTGTGGTTATAGAGTATACCGCTCACTTTTTGGCCTCCCAAGCAAACTCGTTATACCGGCGCTATGGGAGTCCCATTGAAAAAGGCCTTTTTTTTTAAAAAAAAGTGTGGTACTGACGTTGCGTGACGGCCAAAAAGATGTGCGGTATACCTATACCTACAAGACTCGTAATACCGGCGTTAGGAAAAAGCAGCGTTATGAAGCATAACAATGCTTTTTCACTCATAACGCAAAACTCGTAATCTAGCTGTATGTTTACTAATCAGCCGGTTATTTCACCTGTGCTCTAGTTCAGATATCCTAAAAATCTGGTCTGTTAGGAAGGTCTGAGGACAGGTTTGAAAACCGAAGGTATATACTTTGAACTTTTGCACATGTTTAGTGGGAGCTGGTGCCTTAGACAGTGTGCATCATTTATAAATTGAAAGTTTTTCAAAATTGCAATTTCTATTGGAGTATTGACATTATTAACTCTCCATTGTAAGTCTGGAGATAGATGTTTTACCAGTTTGAAGAACTCAACGCATGCATGACAGGATTCACAAGCCTAACCCTGTTACATATATATGTCTAACTGGCTTCAACAGAGGGAATACAAATATTTTGTACCAAATGGATTGTAACTAGCTACATTTACTCCAGAAGCAAGTCTGGATTGGCTCCTCTAAATAAGGCAAGTAGAGGGTGGAATTTGGCTATTGGAAAACAACTGCAATAAAATAGTGTTAAAGGGACAACACTGGAATCCACATGGATGCATGTATTAGCAAAAATAGTTTCTAATAAAACACCATGCAACAGCGTTTTAAACACAGCACTTGCTCAAAGAGCCTAAGGTGCTTGTACCATCTGGTAATGACTCAATTTGTTAATTGCTGACATGATACAAGCCCCACTGGCACTCTGAGCTGCTGCAGTATTTAAAATGCTGGTGCACTGAGAATATCTAGCAATGATTTACATGCACGTGCAGAGACAAATGTTGATTGGAATATTCCTTTAATCCATTCACAAATATTTCAAGCTAGTATAATTTAATTTTTTGCACGACTGCAGCAAAATCTTGTAATCAATAAGGGGCCAACTGTCTTTTTAAAGAATAACCACTTTACAAATGATCAATATCTGTTGTAACAATTACCATTAAATAATTTTATGTTAAATTTTGCAATTACTTTCTGTTTTGGAAATAAAAAACAAAGAAAAAAAAATACATATTTATAATTTTAATATTGCAAAGAATTGCACAGCCCCCAACCGGCGCGCAAAATTTTCTGTGAAGAATCTTGCGCTTATGAAATAAGTCCATGCTTCATCATGCCCCACGATATAGTTTCACACAGCAAGCTAGCATCTCTGTAAGTAGACATTTTGAAGAAAGTTTGTTGTCAAGATGACCTGATGTGAAATACTATTGTTTACAATGCAATAATAAATATTTGGGTATTTCTGCAAACTATTTTAAAGGGACGGTCTACTTGAAAACCGTTATCGTTTATAAAGATAGATAATGCCTTTTACTACCCATTCCCCATTGTTGCAAAAACAGCATGCTTATATTAATATACTTTTTACCTCTGTGATTACCTGTATCTAAGTAGTCTCTCAGTGCTTTTTACAAAGAAAATGTGTTATCTATCTTTTTAAACAAACAAAAGTAGGCTGTCTTAGATTACTGGAAAAAAAACAACATCAGATTTGTGTGGGTACCTCACAGAACAAGCACTGAAATTATATAAGGGAAAAAAAACTAAACCACCCACCACCACAATTTGAGGAATATGAAAAAGACTTGGCAGAGAATGGGTTAAAATGTAGCTGCAATTGAGCAAACATTTAAAGACATGCCTAAAAAAGAAGAACTTTACCTAAGGAATATTGCATATTTCTTAAAGCAATAAACCCAAAATAGATGGCCAGAAACGCCACACAATAGATAAATCTTTATGCAAATATGAGAAAGAAGTTTGCATATGGAAGAGGACATTTAAACCATGACGTAAATCAAACAAAGGGGCGATTGACAATGCAATGCAAGAATTCAAATTTACATACACTCTGATCTAAATACTTTACCTCCTATAAACTCTCATAAGACACAGGTGTGACAACATGACTGTGTGTGGAATCAAATCTCTACATGTACTACATTTTATTTCATGTAATTTAGCTCTAAAAATTGAGCAATTTCTAATTCTCAGAACTTGTAACCACTGACTTTTCAAGGCTAAAAGGGACATGAAACAACATTTTTCTTTCATGGTTGACATTGAGAATGTACTTCTGTTATCTAATTAGCCTTGTTCTCTTGCTATTCTTAGTTGAAAAGAATACCTAGGTAGGCATAGGAGCAGCAAAGCACTACTGGGAGCTAGCTTGCGTTATTGGCTTAAGTTATGTGTTCAGCTAGCTCCCAGTAGTGCACTGCTTTTCATTCAGCCAAAAGAACAAAGCAAAATTGATAATAGAAGTACATTGAAAAGTTGTTTAAAAAACTGTATGCTCTATGTGAATCCTAAAAGAAAAAAAACTTGGGTTTCATGTCCTTTAACTCTGCTTCATATCTGTCCCTAATTGGCTTTATCAAAGAACAACAGAGAAACAAGGTACTTTATACTAACTTTATGGCTAACCTTGTTGTCTGTAGACAAAAGCGCAGATAGGCTCCTCTAAGTAAGGCAAATGGTGAGTGGAGTTTAGCTATTGAAAGATAATTGCAATACAAAGGATGTTACTTTGTTTTAAAATTGTTGAGACTTGGCTGATATATTATTCTATAGCAACACAACAGAATTGTCTTGTAACCACAAGGTGTTTACTGCGTCTTTAAAGTTGTAGTCCCTATTTTCATTATCTTATCTCTGCTGAGTCCAGATGGGGACATTTATAAATGAGCTGATAAAAGTAACAGAGTTTAATGTCACATTAAAGTGATTGTAAATTTGCTCCTCCTTGAAATAAGATCAAGGATTTCCGTTATTTTTTGATCCCTTCGATACTGGGAATTTCATAGAATAACTTTTTAGCATTTTTGCCATCACTCTGCTTAAACAGAAATAGAGCGTGTTTCTTTTTTTTTCCTTTTTTTTTTTTTTTTAATTTACCTATGAAAACAATATATTTTTAAAATTAGGCAACCAAAAGTATTTAACTAGGCTCATTTCGGAATATTTGATGCCACTATTTGGCCGCCAAATAAGTCGTAAAAAAATTAAATTATAACTTTTTCGCAAACTTTTGCTTACTCACTGAAATTATTTACACACAACTACTGAAGTCATAAGACAACAAATAGTTGTAAAAGCTACTCTATAATCCT
>NC_069503.1:919157813-919165313 GCF_027579735.1 Bombina bombina
AGAATGGTTTTATTTTTCTCCATGATAACGATCCCAAGCACACAGCTAATGCAGTAAAATCATATTTGGAGAGAAAAAACAGCTGATAAAACACTGACAGTCATGGACTGGCCTCCACAGAGTCCAGACCTGAATATTATAGAGGCAGTATGAGATCGCCTGGGCAGAGAAATAAATAAAAAAGGACAACCTTAATCTAAAGAAGAACTTTGGGAACTGCTGAAAGAAGCCTGGTATAATATACCAGAAGATTACTTCAAGACTGTCTCCCCAAAAGAGTTTAAGATGTGCTTACTGCCAAGGGAGGTCACACTAAATACTGACTTTTGCCTGAAGAAGCCATTTTATTCTGAAAATTGTGTTTTTTTTAAATTTTGTCTACATATTTCCTGTCTGTATCTTAATAAAAAGAGACTGAAAAATAAAATATGAATGGTCATTAAAACTTTGCTAAAACAACAAAATCTAATGGTGGCCTAAGACCTATATATACACACACATGCACTAGGATTTACCATCACTTTAAAGAAGCAATTGTTTAATATCAAATAGTGCCGTCAGTAAGTACTTAGGCACCTAAATAAAAAATAAGCCATAGAGTAACTTATTTTGCTGAAAGCCTTCGTTTACAGCACATCTTATTGAAATACTTTTACTTAAAACCAGTTGTAAAAAGTAGTAGCGTGGCTCACAGTAAATTACTTCTAAGGGCTAGATTTATCAAGCAGGGGCTGACAGGGGCGTATATATATTCGCCCAAGTTTGCCACTGGCGGGCAGCAATCTGCTTGTGGAATTCAACATTGCACACGATCGCTATTTTACGCTTGCGTGCAATGCCGCCCCCTGCCCACAACCAATCACGCGCGTGCAGGAGCCGTCAATCTCTCTAGTCGGACTAACCGGGGAGAATGAAATTCTCTGCCTAAGGTGGAGAAAAGGGTAGGGAAAAAGCGGTCCGATGACCGGTGCTGCTTGATAAATCCTGACTGCAAGTTCCCTTGTTCTCTTGATAAATCCAGTCCTAAGTATGGAAAAAAGGCATATGAGTCTAGGGTACCAGGAAAGGACAGGTGACAGCCCTAAATGATTATGAATTTAATTAATAGAATATGAAAAGAAAAAAAAAACTTTATTCTATCACAATAAACAAGGTGGTACATACTGTATATGTAACATAACATGAATCTTGTATAAAAAAGCATTATGAGACAAGAAACGTCATTTAAAAAAGTAATGTTCTTTCATTTGTAGGATTTTTTAAATATCTTTAAAAAAAATGTAAACAATTGCAATAAAAAATTCTGGTCATTTGTAGGTGTTTATTTTTGCTTTTTTAATGCCCATTTAAAAAACACGTAGTTCAGAATTCGATTTCTTGTGATCAACAACTAAGTTAACATTTATGGGTGTTTTTTTAAAATGAAACTATGAACACAAAAAAAAAAAAGTATTTATTTTCAAGCAGAACCAACCTTATAAATTTGGCTCATTTTTGTCCAGTGAGGACTGGAGAGAATTGGGCTTAAAAATTTTTTTAACCAGTGCCAGAATGTACAGGTAGCAACCAATATAGTAAAAGGCTAACTTGCCCCAGTACCAAATTACATAACATTTTGAAGGACTATGGGCTAGATTACAAGTGGAGCCCTAATTTATTGCGCAGCCGCAAGCAGCCAAATTCACTTGTTTGCAAGAGCACGATAAATAACCAGCCATTACAAGCGGTAGCAATTAGTGCTCAAAAAATTAACCAGAGGTCAGACCTCTGTTTAATTTTCTCAATGTCCCACAAAATACAGGTAGTTCTTTAAAAAAATAAAAGTAGCATTTTTTTTTTAATTAAAAAACAAACAAAAAAAACTGCACTAAGCAGTTATAAGGGTTTAAAAATGTCCTTACATAGCAGTCTATAGGAACTGTGTGTTCCCTGTAAATATAATGTATACATATATATTTACAGTTTGTGTTAATATCTGTATTACACACACACACACACATTTAAAATTGCTGAGCAACTTACCCCATTTGCTGCGCTAGTTCTCATGCAGTGTCCCACGTTTGCATTGCGGGCCACTTAAAATACCAGCACACAATTGCGTATGCTGTTATCATGAGTGGAGCGCAAATATCGCGCTCCACTTATAATCTGGCCCTTAATGTTTATATAGGTCTGTATTTTACAGTTTCCATTTGCTTACCAACGTTTAAAGTTGACCTTCCACAATAATTACTACCACATGAACCAGAAGATCTGGCAGTATGGGCTGAGACATTGAGAATGCAAAGCCGATCTTTTACACAAGGTTAACATTCTAAATTAAAACATCAAAGCAATCAATGAAAAGAAATTACGACAAATTTCATAAAAACTAAATGTGATTGGCTGCTGCAGTACTGATACTGATCACACCCATATTCTATAGCCATTTACACAATGTGCATTTTAAAAGCATTTCCCATTCATTACATTGCAAATACATTATGGTTTATCTTTAAAGTGAATGTAAAATTTTTTCTATTTAGTTAAACATACTTGCTCCCAATATTAGATATATGCAAACCGCAATAATTTTTTTTGAATATTATGAATAATTATGTTTAAAATTTAATTTCAACTTAGCTCCGTTATTGCACTTTAACTCCTCCCAACCGTCTTCTTCCTGTATTTCACCCGATTTACACTGCATCATTTCTATATATTACGCCCACTCGATGACGTTTTTGTCCTGCTCGTTCACGAGCAGTGCTGACATCTGCGCATGTGTTTTCAATCTCGCCGACAAAACGCGCATGCGTATACAAAAAAAATAACGCTCATAACCGCAATTAGCTCCGGTCTTAGAATAAATGAAAGCATCTCAGGATTGCGCATGCGCGAATCGTGAACGAGCATTGAGTATTTCATTTTTCAAATTTGAACTTTTGCTATTTTACGATTTTATATATCATCATCTCCCACTTTATGCAGATAACATAGACCGAAAAAAAAAAAAACTTAACCATACAATTTTTTACAAAAGTTAAAAGGGACACTCAACCCAAATTTTTTCTTTCGCGATTCAGATAGAGCATGCAATTTTAAGCAACTTTCTAATTTACTCCTATTATCAATTGTTCTTCATTCACTTGCTATCTTTATTTGAAAAAGAAGGCATCTAAGCTTCTTTTTTGGTTCAGGCCTCTGGACAGCACTTTTTTATTGGTGGATGAATTTATCCACCAGCCAGCAAGAATAACCCAGGTTATTCACTAAAAATGGGCCAGCATCTAAACTTACATTCTTGCATTTCAAATAAAGATACAAAGAGAATGAAAAAAATTAGGAGTAAATTAGAAAGTTGCTTAAAATTGCATGCTCTATCTGAATCAAAAAAGAAAAAAATTTGGGTTCAGTGTCCCTTTAAATAGTGGTAACAGATTGTCATTTCTACAACAACTGCTAGCTCCAATGACACATTAAATCCCCACTCATATAAGGGATGCTTTATGTAACACAAAAACACACTTAAATAGCAGATGTATTGTACACCTTGGCATAAAACCAAGAGCTACTTGTTGATACCCAGAGCACATTATCAATATAAAATAGATTTTTTTTTTTTTATTTTTTTTTTTACAAATATGACTGGAAATTTTAGCTGTGTGTGGTCTGTGCCACCCAGCAAGGATTGGATCCCACTAAGGTTGGAGAACCCCCTTACCTCTAAATCTGATCTTCCTCTTTGGGAACACTATCTTGCAAAAAGTTAACCCCCCATTTGACAGCACAAATAGAAGGACAAAGCTCATGGAATAATGATTGGAAAATACATTTATATTTAACACCAAAAAAATGCACATGTATAAAACACAATAGCAATGCTCCTTTGGCAAAACAGACTTTTAAATATGTATTCCTTCACATTATTGAATAAAGATGACTCAAAACTCTTAAAAAAAAAACGTATTGCAAACAAAGACTCACAACAAGATGGCAGACCTTATTAGAAAAAGCGCTCTTCTAAGAATTAGTGACTGAGTCTTGATAATGAAATGGATCCCAAGATGGAATGTTGGATAAAGCCACAAATTCTATCCCGATAAAGACCAGAAGTAAGAATCAGCACCTTCATTGCTAGTCCAGTGCATGAAGAAGAATACATTTACTGTTTGTGTTTCTGTTTATTTAAAACACAATCAACATCCTACACTGGACCTTGAACCAGTGGGACATTAAGCATTGAAAAGTCCAATAATCTCTAAAAGCTATCTCTCATATCACTGAAAACACCCATCTTGAATAAGCTAATCACTGGACACCAAAGGACAAGAAATAGAAAGAACGTAATTACAAGAAGCCTGATTCAGTCTAGGATACAAAATGGTTTGCGTAGGAACCACAAAAAATAAAACACTAAACGCCATCCATAAAAGACAAGAGACTGGAGAAGAATAGTTTAAAATCTCGAAACTGAAAAATTGAACATCAATTTTAACTACCTTTACTTACTATGACAGAAAACATCCCTGTATACTTGGGAACAAAGAAACCTCACTAGAAATAAAAAAAAAACAACATACTAGCAGCAGAATTTTAACACCTGCGGGAGTTAGATGACTCAACGGAAGCCCAGAAATCTGTTCTACTAGGCATACTTTTTTCAACAGTACAGAAACTTTGAATTTCAAGAATTAATGCATCCTTGGAGTGCTGTCTGGCACAAAGCCAGAAGACATAGCTGTAGAAGAGCAGCAAAATAATAAATAAATAAAAAATACTGTGGATTCCAGAGGCAAACCCAAGATTTATTTTCATCACCATTATTTATTTCTATAGCGCCGCAAACTTATGTAGCACTGGACCTTAAATAATAAAAAAAAATATTTATTTAGGGAATTTAAGATTCTACTCTCTAATCAACTATGTTGGATCTGCTAGGCAGCTCAGTCAATACTAAGAAAACCAAACTTAAAATTGTAGTTAGAGCACTGGAAAGAGGAGCTCAACTAGGAATGGATAGCCTGCCCTATGGGATGATAACCACCCAGGGTGCCGCCTCCTTTAGCACAGAATAGAACTTTCCTGTAGTCTGATCACATCCAAAACGACAGTCCGGCCTCAAAAATAACAGCAATTCCATCCTGAACAAAAGGACTTTTACAGCTAAATGCAGACATACATTTTGGCATATGGGTCTCATCAATGGAGGTGCAGATATATCCCCCTCTAGGCACACTGAGCAGGGAGTCCGCATCTGGTTACCCATCACCATTATAGAGACAAAGTTTAGAAGGGCGATTTGCATATTTAGAGCACAGAAAGAGGTGCTCAACTTGGAATGGACCACACTTAGGGCTTGACTTATCAATCTAGGTCAGACAGGGGCATACACATTTGTCCCCTGTCCGCCCCAGCTTGCCTGTGTTGCGGACAGCAATACGCTGCCGGAATTCAGCATTGCACAGAAGCGCTATTTGCGCTCTTGTACAACACCGCCCCATGACCGCACACAGCCAATCACGCACAGGCAAATTCTCTACCTAAGAGGTGGAGAAGAGGTTATGGAAACAGCGCTCTGATGATTGCTGCTTGATAAATCTTTTGTGCAGGTTCTCCTGTGAGAACCTGCAGTAGTAGGGGGACCAATGACTTGATAAATCGAGCCCTTAATAGCCTGCATACATGCCCTAGAAGGATGCAACTGCACCTCATTGACTAGACCCAGAAAGGACAAAACAAACATCTAGGGATTGTTGAATTCTCTTGTTTAGAGGAGAATAGCTTGGTATTTCAGGGCTGGACTGTCATTTGGCAGAATCTGCGAAAGTCATAGTTTGATTTAAAAAATAAAAACTGCACTGTAGCAATGGCCCTACGGACAAGCAAGGAAGTTTGTCAGCTTTTGTTCTGTCTCAGTAGTGTCTCTATTTTCTTTTTTAAATTTGTAGTTAGCCTTTAAAAAAAAACAAAAAAAACATGTGTAATGTCTCTTTTGCATTTGGCAGGGCTGTGACTCAGTTCTGCGATTTTTTAGAATATACTTATGAATAAAAAAAAAAAAAAAAAAGACTGCATCTACTTTGTCACTACATTGTTTGCAATGAGCTTTATCTCCGGCAGCCATACTAAATGAGGAAGTGCCGATGTATGAAATCAGTTCTTCACTATTGCAGTATCTCTGCATTTCCCCACAGGGTAATAGCATTTCAGATTCAAAAGTTTGCAATAGTTTTGAGGAGAATGCTACAAATACTTTATTAGGAGCAAGGCAAGGGTGATTGTATAGTCAAACAAATATGCACAAGATACATTATATGTGCTGTGGCTCACTAGTTATCAAGTGTCATCAAGTCATCACTTATTCTACCAATGTTTAAAGGGACATTGTACATTAGCTTGTTCTTTGAATACATGTTTTATAGATGATCCAGTTATATAGCCAACCTGGGAGTTTTTATAACAATGTGTGTATGTATATATATATATATATATATATATATATATATATATTTTTTTTTTTTTTTAATAACATTGTGCTGATTATGAGATTACTAACCAAGCCCCAAGGTATCAGATGTAGACTCAAGTATACAGATTCCAGCTGCTCTTGTTTTTGTAATCTGTCTTTTCATATGCAGGGGGAGGGTGGGGGGTCTGCTCTTCCAGTCTATTTCACTGGGTGCCCAGCCTAACCTCAACACCAGTATTAAACTGGGAGCTTCCAATTAAGTTTTTAAAATGTTTTATACTGGATTTTTAGTTCAGTATCTGTGCATATTCTTCTTTATAGTATTGTATTTAAAGGGGTTAATGAGAACAATTATATCACCGCTATATTGCTTACTTCAAAGAAAAAAACTTTGACTATGGATTTTACACTTAAGATCAGACTCAACTCCACCCCTGGTGGGGAAAACAGGGCAAAAACAACTAAAATATCCAGCCATATTTACTGCACAACATAGGAAATGCTAGTTTAAAACGTGGGGTGGGGTGTTTGGTATCTATGAACAAATATCATGCCATTTTTATGTAGCACTTGGCATATATATTCTAAGGGGGTTTCCTGTTTTTCTAGTTGCAATATATGTAACCTAGCCGGTCAATATCAGGTACCTGCGGTCACGTGATCTGCAGAAAGGGTGTAAAACACATACTACAGTTGACTCTGCATTTTGTTAATTGATAAAAAAAATAAACTATTAACATTTCTATTTTTTAAAGCATCCTTACTTTACAGCATTCACACAGTACCGTGTGTGTGAGTATATAAGAGGGCGCGAAACGCATCAGATGACCTATATTTGGATATCTTCCATGTCTGCTGTATTTTAAAAGGATTTCAATAATTGGTGATTTTACCTTATTTTGCACCTTATAGTGCCATATTTGTACTGTGTTGCCTGCCTTTGTAGTTTCCCTAGACACATACAACACACAGAAATGGACTGCACTCTCAAACTGGACAGGGTAGATATCCAATGACCCTGCAAAACTCAACGCCATTCAAGCAAACAA